>NC_036853.1:50879639-50939009 GCF_002910315.2 Salvelinus sp. IW2-2015
TCTGTAAGCTGTTAGTGTCTTAATGACCGTTCCACAGGTGCATGTTCATTAATTGTTTATGGTTCATTGAACAAGCATGGGAAACAGTGTTTAACCCCTTTGCAATGAAGATCTGTGAAGGTATTTGGATTTTAACGAATTATCTTTGAAAGACAGGGTCCTGAAAAAGGGACGTTTCTTTTTTTGCTGAGTTTATATAGAATATACCCCAAAATAGCCTACATGTTTGCCATTGATTTAATACACAATATTTGAGGCAATACAAACGGTTCCTTTCTATCAATAAATGRCAATCCRTAAACCGCCTCACCCACTTGAACAAGTGTTGATGACTATTTATAGTAGGTGGCGGCTTAAACACCGCAGAAGAAGCTGAAATGCTATCAACAGGAAAAAAAAATTCTCACCATCCTCCATTGAGTTTTCAAACTTGTCTTTGATACTTGATAGCAGCCAGTAGCTCTGAGGTAGTGAGGAAAGTAGAGGATGGAGGGCTAAGGGTGAAGGAGCCTAAGAGGATCCCTTTGAGTAGTAGGCCAGTACAGAGTAAGGTTGGCTTCTTGGTGTTTATTGCTATGGTCATTAATTGTACCGCACAGATGGAAAGGAAATCCCAGAAGATTGAAAAGATTGAATTGGTAGTAGCAGCAGCAGAGACGTTTTTGGGTCAAGAGATTTTATTGCAGAAGAACTACAGGGGGTTTGAGAAAAGCGATTCCAGCTTCCCAGGCTGACGGCCTGGTGTCGAATCTGTTAGGGCCAAAGTAGTGGGATGGGGTTGTGGGTTTGTTTGGGATAAAGGTATATATCTAGGTGCAATTTATATTTTCCCCATTTCTCTTTTCCCTTTATTGTGAACAAAATGTGCAATGCACTTTCTGAACTGTGAAAGGCAGCAATATACAACTAAGTGTCTAGTCTGCCGGAAAACCACACGAAGAAAAAGTAGCCAGTAGCTTTTAGATAGAAAACGCCACAGGCTTTTGGAGGTAAAGAACAGTTTAATTGTCTGTATTTATCACCCCCCGACGTTCTGAAAAACAGAACAACAATACACTAGCTGCACACATTCAATATGCAGTGCCTTCAGAAAGTATTCGTACCCCTTGACTTATTCCACATTTTGTTATGTTACAGCTTGAATTCAAAATGGATTAAATATTTATTTTTTTCTCTCACCCATCTACACACAATACCCCATAATGACAAAACATGGTTTCAGAAATGTTTGCAAATTTATTGAAAATGAAATACAGAAATATCTAATTTACATAAGTATTCACACCCTTGAGTCAATACTTTGTAGAAGCACTTTTGGCTTCTGGAGTCTTTTGGAGTCTTTCTATGTATGTCTCTAAGAGCTTTCCACACCTGGATTGTACAATATTTGCCCATTATTATTTTCAAAATTTAGCCACTCAGGAACATTCACTGTCTTCTTGGTAAGCAACTCTGTGTAGATTTGGCCTTGTGTTTAGATTAGTGTCCTACTGAAAGGTGATTTCATACCCCAGTGTCTGGTGGAAAGCAGACTGAACCAGGTTTTCCTCTAGGATGTTTTCTGTGCTTAGCTCCACTCCGTTTCTATTTTATCCTGAAAAACTTCCCAGTCCTTAAAGTTCGGGTCTAGCCTAGCGTCGTCCGGGTTAGGGAGGGTTTGGCCGGTAGGGATATCCTTGTCTCATCGTGCACCAGCGACTCCTGTGGCGGGCCGGGCGCAGTGCATGCTAACCAAGGTCGCACGGTGTTTCCTCCAACACATTGGTGCGGCTGGCTTCCGGGTCGGATGCGCGCTGTGT
This sequence comes from Salvelinus sp. IW2-2015, assembly GCF_002910315.2. Classification (NCBI taxonomy): domain Eukaryota; kingdom Metazoa; phylum Chordata; class Actinopteri; order Salmoniformes; family Salmonidae; genus Salvelinus; species Salvelinus sp. IW2-2015. Next base: position 50,881,439 of record NC_036853.1, read on the forward strand.
TAAGAAGCAGTGCGGCTTGGTTGGGTTGTGTTTTGGAGGCTGCATGGCTTTTGACCTTCGTCTCTCCCGAGCCTGTACGGGAGTTGTAGCGATGAGACAAGATAGTAACTACTAACAATTGGATGCCACGAAATTGGGGTAAAAAAATAAATAAAAAGGCTTCCTTCTTTTCACTCCGTCAATTAGGTTAGTGTTGTGGAGTAACTACAATGTTGTTTATCCATCCTCAGTTTTCTCCTATCACAGCCATTAAACTCTAACTGTTTTAAAGTCACCATTGGCCTCATAGTGAAATCCTTGAGCAGTTTCCTTCCTCTCTGGCAACTCAAATCAAATCTTATTGGTCYCATACACATGTTTAGCAGATGTTATTAAGGGTGTAGCGAAATGCTTGTGTTTCTAGCTCCGACAGTGGCGCTGTTGCACCTTCTTCACCGCACTGTCTGTGTGGGTGGACCATTTCAGTTTGACAGTGATGTGTATGCCAAGAAGCTTTCCACCTTCCCCAGTCCTGAGTTAGGAAGGACACCTGTATCTTTGTAGTGACTGTGTGTATTGACACACAATTCAAAGTGTAATGAAAAACTTCACCATGCTCAAAGGAAGGCTGTAACGCAACAAAATGTGGAAAAAGTCAAGAGGTTTGAATATTTCCTGAAGGGACTGTAAATAGATGGAGCACCAATTCGCTAGCCTGGATTCTGGATCATGCATGAGAGAGTGGATCGTTCATTGGAGTCAATAGACTTCATTTGAAATGTTCAAATATGTAACCAAAGCYTTTGAACATTTTTTGTTCTCATCTGTTCATGCACCAGATTGGAATGCAAAGTTTGTTTGCTCAAGTAATTAACGTTACGGCTTTCTTCATTTGTGTGTAGTTTTACTTGTGTAATGCATTAACATAAAAAACGACAATAACGCAAGCTAGATAGCTAGCCTAGCTAGTTAACGTTACTTGGTTAGCATGCTAACGTTAGATGGCTTGCTAATGTTAGCTACTTAGCTAGCTTGAAACATGAACTTGGCAGTTGCTAGCTAGCTAAATTATGGGGAAAATTCTATTAAGTTGGCTAGTTTGCTATCCGATTGTGTCCTTAATAGCCGAGTTACGTAGCTAGCCATCTTGCTAGCTAACAACATTGACTAACATTATATGCACATTCAAAGGAGAAAAAAGCCCCTTGATTGATGTTGCAACTCTGGGTATTCATTTCAATGTGACGTTATTGTTTCAAACAGGGCCAMGAGAGAGACACTACAACAGGCCAACGGTGCCAAGTTTGGGCCGCAGACATGAAGGTAAGAACATAACTGTTACCAACTTAAATGTTTTTATAGACTGTCACAATAATTGTATATTTWAAAAAATATAGGGGGTGGGGGAGGGAAATATGTTAACATAGTAAGTCATTTCTAATACTTCTCTTGCATTTTGTAGCTTAGGTGTCTGGCTGTAATACCAATCGCCTGAAGTCGGAAGTGTGGCAGATGCTACCTTGCCACGGATGAGGGTCCAGATTCAGGTCACCCGTTACCTGAAAGGGGCCTCCGATTGTGAAGGCAGGATGTGGCGGCACACAGGAGAGAGGAATCTGCTGTAGTGAGAGTCAAGTTTCGGACCACCTGTTTCAAAGCCAGCCTCTACCACAATATAACCACAATACTGTTCCAACAGTTGATCCCTGGGCTGACTTCTGCAACATACCACACACTTACCATTTATTTTAATATTCTGTACACACTGAAATTACTTTGTAGTGTACATTATCATAGTATAGTACCCTCAAACACAAATGTCCCACTACACCTGATTTCCCACTAATGCTGATTTATAGGCCTAGCCCACTTCTAGGACAAAGAACAAAACTGTTACTGTCATTCACCAGTGTAAAAAAACATTTCTGGGGTTAATTGAAATTGACCAAAAAAAATTATACAAATATACTTAATCAAAATGAATTAAAGTAGTTTCAGTGATTTGTTAATTTAATATTACCCCAACATTTTAGAATAAATCCAATTTAATATGTTGCTCAAAATGTAAGTATCTTTATTAAGATAACCAAAGAGAGACTGAATGTAGTGATTTAATTTACTCAATTGTAATCATATTTCTAAAAAACGTAATTTATGTTCTTGCAACAACTTGCCAAGTGACTCCATTTTTCCAGGATTGTGGGTAATTCAAAAATGTTTTACTTYATGATTATTTACATTTTAGTCATTTAGCAGATGTAACGGATGTGAAATGGCTAGCTAGTTAGCGGGTACGCGCTAGGTAGCGTTTCAATCAGTTACGTCACTTGCTCTGAGACTTAAGTAGGGTTTCCCCTTGCTCTGCAAGGGCTGCGGCCTTTGTGGAGCGATGGGTAACGATGCTTCGGGGCGACCGTTGTTGATGTGTGCAGAGGGTCCCTGGTTCGCGCCCGTCGGGGCGAGGGGACGCCATAAAGTTATACTGTTACATTGATGCTGTTGACCGGATCACTGGTTGCTGCGGAAAAGGAGGAGGTTGAAAGGGGGGTGAGTGTAACGGATGTGAAATGGCTAGCTAGTTAGCGGGTACGCGCTAGTAGCGTTTCAATCAGTTACGTCACTTGCTCTGAGACTTAGTAGGGTTTCCCCTTGCTCTGCAAGGGCCGCGGCTTTGTGGAGCGATGGGTAACGACGCTTCGTGGGTGTCAGTTGTTGATGTGTGCAGAGGGTCCCTGGTTTCGCGCGAGGGGACGGTTTAAAGTTATACTGTTACACAGACACTGCTATCCAGAGCAGCTTACAGTTAGTGCATTTATCTCAGGCATAGTAAGTACATTTTCCTCAATAAAGTAGTTATCAGCAGTCAAGTGTGAGTGTGAATTCGATAAAAGGCTAGGGGTGGGGGTGGGGGGGTGCTGTGGTATTATTGAAGATACTCTCTGAAGAGGTAGGGTCTCAGACGTTTTTCGGAAGATGGGCAGGGACTCTGCTGTCCTAGCGTCAGGGGGAAGCTTGTTCCACCATTGGGGTGCCAGGACAGAGAAGAGCTTTGACTGGACTGAGTGGGAGCTGACCTCCCGTAGAGGTGGGAGGGCCAAGAGACCAGAGGTGTCTGAGTGCTCGGGTTGGGGTGTAGGGTTTGAGCATAGCCTGGAGGTAGGGAGGGACAGTTCCCCTTGCTGCTCTGTAGGCAAGCACCATGGTCTTGTAGTGGATGCGAGCTTCGACTGGAAGAGTGGAGTGTGCGGAGGAGTGGGGCGACATGGGAGAACTTGGGATGGTTGAACACCAATCGGGCTGCTGCGTTCTGCATCAGTTGCAGGGTTTTAATGGCACAAGTGGGGAGCCCAGCCAACAGCAAGTCGAGAGAGATGTCAGGTTTAGGACCTGCCCCCGCTTCCTGTGTGAGGTCAGGTCGCACTCTATGGATGTTGTAGAGCGTGAACCTGCAGGAGCGAGTCACTGCTTTGTTTGCAGAGAACGACAGAGTGTTGTCCAGGATCAAGCCAAGGTTCTTTGCACTCTGGGATGGGGACACAGTGGAGTTGTCAACCATGATGGAAAAGTCTTGGAGCGGGCAGGCCTTCCCTGGGAGGAAGAGCTGCTCCGTCTTGTTGAGGTTGAGCTTGAGGTAGTGGGCCGACATCCAAGCTGAGATGTCCACCAGGCACGCAGAGATGCGTGTCAGCACCTGGGTGTCAGAAGGGGGTAAAGAGAAAAGTGATTGAGTGTCGTCCACATAGCAAAGATAGGTGAGACCATGTGAGGATATGACGGAGCCGAGTGACTTGGTGTACAGAGAGAAGAAGAGAGGGCCTAGAACCGAGCCCTGGGGGACACCAGTAGTGAGAGCAGGAGAGGAGGGTCCAATGGTTCACCGTGTCAAAGGCAGCAGATAGATCTAAGAGGATGAGAACAGAGCAGAGATAGTCAGCTTTGGCAGTTTGGAGAGCCTCCATAACGCAGAGGAGAACAATCTCAGGTGAGTGACCCATTTTGAAGACTGACTGGTTAGGGTCAATAAAATAGTTTTGAGAGAGATAAGAGAGTTGGTCATAGACAGCATGCTCAAGTGTTTTGGAAAGAAAAGAAAMAAGAGATACCAGTCTATAGTTTTTGACGTCAGAGTGGTTGAGTGTTGGTTTCTTGAGGAGGGGAGTGACTCTGGCCATCTTGAAGTCAGTGGTCAGGGATTTGTTGATGAGGGAAGTGAGGAATGGAAGAAGGTTTTCAGAGAAGGTCTGGAGAAGGGAGGAGATGGGGTCGAGCGGGTAGGTACTCGGGCAACCGGACATGACCCATCGCAGGATTTAATCTGGAATGCATGTTTGAAGAAAGAAAGTATATTTCTATATCAGTATTAAGCAGRGTGTTATGCCATGCGGTGTAATGGATCTTGATGAATGGATATSAAAACTGTCAGGTAAATTGTCATTTAATGATGAGATGGATACATTAGCGTAAAATTGAGTGTAAAAGGTAACTTTGTATTTAATACACCACTTTGAAAGTAAAAATACAATTTTTACTGCGGTTTCTGATAGTTTTTCATCATTGTTGCAATCATAAAGGTTATAAAATACAAATATTTTAAAGTATTTTGGGGTAACACGGGAAGCCATGACCCAAAACGTCAATACAGGTGAATGCATTTTCACCATTGACCTATTGGGGGTGATGAAATGGACCTATATCAGGTTTTGTTCAGRGTGAAAAACTATACAAGTGTGCCAATTTCCACGCTTCTATACTAAATCGAACAATATGGTCTTTTTTGGGAGCTTATCTACTGTACTATAACCTCATTGTCCTCTCATAGATTGTTAGTTCCTTTTGCATCCCTTTGATATGTTAAGTAAAAATTGMGCACCCATATTGAATTTTTAAAACCTGTTATATTCAATGCAGTGCCCTTTAATATAGACCACATGGAGAATTCAATAAATCAGATTTCTAATATGAATAAAGACTTACTAAACTGCCAAAATTCAGAATTTTGACATGTCCCTCTTTGCACCCTCTGTGACATCCAGGAAGATTTTAACCCACTTAACCCCAAAATGTCTCCAAGTTTATCATCAATGTAAGTCCTAGTTAGGCTGTTGCTTTGACAAAGTAATTTCTGAAGATTATTATTGATTCATTTATGTGATTAGTGATTCATTTGAAGATAAAAAAATATATAATAATAAACCTGTCCCTCATTTTAAGGTCAACCCTGTTAAGTGAATTAAAATCTCGTTTGAATATAATGAAACTATTCCTTTTAAAAATAAAATAAATGTTGAAAGAAAAACATTTAACATCTAACATTCAAATCATAGTGTAAAAGCAGGTGAGCTGGTTCTACTCTTTTTTTGGTAATTCTCTGGTGTTTTATGGTGAAAAACTAAGTGGATCAAGCATAACACGTCAACCCTGTTACCCATAGACAGACAGGCTAGAAATGTTTTAACAATTGTTTATTTTTTTTGTGGAGCTTGCATTCAATTGCCCTTCCTCTTGCATACAACAAGCTTCCATTCCCTCTGTTACAAGGGGATTTATGGCTGATGGAAGATTAAATCATCAACCCTGTTACTTTATTTGGAACTTACAGTCATTTTTTAAATTATCCTCTTGAGATGGGAAAACATGCTTTTTTATTAAATTGAACATGTGCTCTTTATGACAGAATGTTAAAATGAGGTGAAATGTAAAGTATTTTTTCCACCAAGTTACATATCTCAAAAAGCACCAAATTCTTGGTGAAGTTGAGCAGAGCCTTTTAGTACTTGATACAGTAGGTGCCCAGCCTGTACGATTCGTCAAACTTCTTCAGGTCACAGGCTCTGGGCATGCCACAGGCTGCATTCTCCTCCTGGAGATTCACTGGGACAGCAGCGCCACCTAGGGGACAATGATGGAATAACTACACGGTTTCACCAGGTAAATTGACTGAGAATAAAGTATATTCTATGACATTACAAAATAAAAAWWAAWAAACATTTTCACAATGACATACTAAAGAAAATCTTACCAGAGTGGACCAGGTTGCTTCTCCCTCTCATCCTCTCTTCTCCTTTTTTTGTCTTTACATTTTATGTATTATAAAGTGTCATCTCACCTCCTCCCTGTGCTTCTCACCCTTACAGATACCGTAACTGTCTTACGTCTGCATTACATTTGGAACACAGTTATACACGTCAATCCAGAGCATCCCAAACATGCTCAATGGTTGACATGTCTGGTGAGTATGCAGGCAAAGGTAGAACTGGGACATTTTCAGCTACCAGGAATTGTGTACAGATCCTTGCGACAAGGGCTGTGCATTATGCGGATAATCATGAAATGCTTTGAAAGGCTGGTCATGGCTCACATCAACACCATCATCCCAGACACCCTGGACGCACTCATATTCACATATCGCCCCAACAGATCCACAGATGATGCAATCTCTATTGCACTCCACACTGCCCTTTTCCACCTGGACCAAAGGACACCTACTTGAGAATCAGGGGTGCGTGCTTAGTCCCCTCCTGTACTGCTTGTTCACCCACGACTGTGGCAATGCACGACTCCAACACCATCAATAAGTTTGCCGACAAGACAACAGTGGTAGGCCTGATCACAGACGACGATGACGCAGCCTATGAGAGAGGTCAGTGACCTGGCAGTGTGGTGCCAGCAGTGGCACCACCGGTTTGTTGCATGTTTTCCATGTTATTTTGGCATTAGTACATGTCACATATCAGTTTGCAAACAATGTAAAAACACATTTATTAAGTGAATAAAGCCGTATACAAARATGGTCTCTTTCTTGCTTTCTTGAGTAAGGCAGCTCCAAAATGCAGGTGTTTCAGTCTAGCTCAGTGCTTTCTTTGGTGGTAACTAGGAAGCTGAAAATATTTGGCATGGGCCCTCAGATCCTAAAAAAGTTCTACAGCTGCACCATCTAGAGCATCTTGACTGGCTGTATCAACACTTGGTATGGCAACTGCTTGGCATCCAATGCAAGGCGCGACAGAGTGTAGTGCGTACGGCCCAGTACATCACTGGGGCCGAGCTCCCTGCTATCCAGGACCTCTATACCATGTGGTGTCTAAGAGGAAGGCTCCATCATTTACGGTGATACAGCCTCTGCAGAAGTCAGGGCATTCATACTTCTTGCACTTCACGTTGCAGTGCAGAGTTGTTGTGAAGGAAGTGAGTTTGTGTTTATACAGGACCTCCCGCCCCCACCTACCGTCAATCAATCATGTCAATGCGGAGCTATACGGAGCCCTCCGTTACAGAATTTGGGAGCTCAATTTGGCCTCTGTGTGCCTCCGGAGGCTCCGCAAATGTGTCACACTCTCCGTACGGGGTCTACGACCACATTTTCAGATCAAGCAGAAGTTGGCTCCTACACTGACATCCCAAAACACACATGCATACCGACGCCACACACACACACTTTCACACTCATCCCCTACGTTGCTGCTTCTGTCTATTATATATATATCCTGTTGCCTAGTCACTTATAGCTATTTCAATCAACAACAAAAGTGATACTTTAAAACTTCTCTAGGATAGGGGGCAGCATTTTCACATTTGGATGAAAAGCATACCCAAATTCAACTGCCAGCTACTCATCCCCAGAAGATAAGATATGCATATTATTAGATTTGGATATAAAACACTCTGAAGTTTCTAAAACTGTTTGAATCATGTCTGTGAGTATAACAGAACTTATTTAGCAGGCGAAACCCCGAGGACAAACCATTCTGAATTTTTTTTTTGAGGTCACTCTCTTTTCAATGGGTTTTCATTGGGAATCCAGATTTCTAAGGTACCTTCTTGCAGTTCCTACCGCTTCCACTGGATGTCAACAGTCTTTAGAAATTGGTTGAGGTTAATCCTTTGTGTAATGAAGAAGTACGGCCATCTTGAACGAGGGTCACTTGAAGTGTACTGTTAGATAGAGGCYCGTGACCAGAAAGCTAGCTACAGTTTGTTTTAATCCTGTATTGAACACAGATCATCCCGTCTTCAATTTTATCGATTATTTACGTTAAAAAATACAAAGTTGTATTACAAAAGTAGTTTGAAATGTTTTGGCAAAGTTTACAGGTAACTTTTGAGATATTTTGTAGTCACGTTGCACAAGTTGGAACCGGTGTTTTTCTGGATCAAACGCGCCAAATAAATTGACATTTTGGATATATATCGACGGAATTAATCGAACAAAAGGACCATTTGTGATGTTTATGGGACATATTGGAGTGCAAACAACAGAAGCTCGTCAAAGGTAAGGCATGAATTATATTTTTATTTCTGCGTTTTGTGTCGCGCCTGCAGGGTTGAAATATGCTTCTCTCTCTTTGTTTACTATGGTGCTATCCTCAGATAATAGCATWGTTTGCTTTCGCCGAAAAGCCTATTTGAATTCTGACATGTTMGCTGGATTCACAACAAGTGTAGCTTTAATTTGGTATCTTTCATGTGTGATTTAATGAAAGTGTGATTTTTATAGTAATTTATTTGAATTTGGCGCTCTGGCTTTTAGCCAAGTGGGACAGTAGCGTCCCGCCTATCCCAGAGGTTTTAAGGAAAATGTTTTTATATATTTTCCAATGTTTTACTTTTATGTTTAGATCAAAATATATACAAGTATATGTAACCGATGTGAAATGGCTAGCTAGTTAGCGGTGGTGCGCGCTAATAGCCTTTCAAACGGTGACGTCACTCCGTTTGAGACCTTGAAGTAGTGGTTCCCCTTGTGATGGGTAACGATGCTTCGTGGGTGACTGTTGTTGATGTGTGCGGAGGGTCCCTGGTTCTCGCCCGGGTCGGGGCGTGGGGACGGTTTAAAGTTAAACTGTTACATTGATGCTGTTGACCCGGATCACTGGTTGCTGCGGAAAAGGAGGAGGTTGAAAGGGGGGTGAATGTAACCGATGTGAAATGGCTAGCTAGTTAGCGGTGGTGTGCGCTAATAGCCTTTCAAACGGTGACGTCACTCGCTTTGAGACCTTGAAGTAGTGGTTCCCCTTGCTCTGCAAGGGCGGCGGCCTTTGTGGAGCGATGGGTAACGATGCTTCGTGGGTGACTGTTGTTGATGTGCGCAGAGGGTCCCTGGTTCGCGCGTGGGGACGGACTAAAGTTAAACTGTTACATATACATGAAGGTGTCTGTAATATAATAAACTTGGCAAAAGCAAATGTAGACATTAATAAACGCATATCAAAACTTCCTACATATTTTTCTTAAACGGTGGGGGAGTGCCAAGATGGAGGCACGGGTCTTCAAAACAGTGCCCATCAGTCATCTAGTGTATAACTCATTGCGCCATCATGTGATTCCAATCCCGGAAAAACAACAGGAAAAGTTTGTGTCGCAACTTGCTCTGTCAAAACATTTAATTTTCCATTCTTTTTAAAACAATTATTGTACGAATGCGTTGGACTATATGATATAACAATGAAGTCTGCATTGTTACACGTTTTAGTTCCCTTTTGTGTTTGTGTCGTTTTGGCGAACACTGGTCTATTCAACAGCGTTTTAGTCGACATAAGCTATGATCACTACGCCGAGAAGACAGTTGACTACCTACCCTGTTACCTGGCAATGCCATTCAACTCCTTGGTCAATTTGGGATACATTTTCATGGGCATTTACTGGCTACTTCAACGGACGAACGGTAAAAGAGACACTAGGGCAGATTACGTCAAAGACATGTTCGCACTCATGGCCATTGCCTACGCACCTGTGCAGTGGGTGCGCCTCGCGACTCTCCTTCGTGCGCCCGCTGTTTTGGACCAGTGGTTCACGCTTCCCATCTTCGCGTGGGTGCTGGTGTGGTGCGATTTTATCGAGCACGGTTGGCGGCCACGGTACGCGTTAACGGTCGAGTTGTGCTCCATTCTCAGCTATGGCCTTTCGCTGGTGCACGACCAAGGGTTCGAGGTGGCCCTCGGATGTCATGTGGCCTTCGCGGTCATCAAAGGTGTAGGGGTAAACCGTAACCATGGGGACTGCCATTCCCGGAGATACCTGGGTCTTGCGGTACTGTCCTGCAGTGGTTTCGTGTTGCTGAAACTGTTGGATCACACCCTGGCCCGATACCGACCGTTCCAACATCTCACTGGACACTTCTGGTCCAAAGTGTGTGACGTTCTGCAGTTCCACTACAGTTTCTGCTTTCTCACGCGCTTCACAAGCATAGCACCAAAACGMACTGAATAGGTCTGWCCATGGATGYTCAATGGCAATAGGTCTGAGTCTGTCTGCAATTAATGTGTGTTAAGTCATTCAATTGTCTTCGTGGACTTAAGGGAGCAGAAATTGTGTAGAAGAAACGTAACCCACTTCAGGGACAAAATGACAAAACTGTGTCGGTCATCCACTGAAGTTATATTCTAGATAGTAGGCCAATCACACCTAATTCAGATTTGAAAAAAATGTAGGTACAGGTAGGCTGGTTTGATAAAATGCAGAGGGGAAAATGCAGCAAGAACTGAGTCAGCCAATGATTTAAGACTGATGAAGATATATTTGTTTTTTTCTTTGTAATTTTAACCAATGCACAACATCTCGTTTGTTAACATCTAATCTCATAAGAAATCAACATCAGTGCAACATATATTTCCAACAAATGTGTAAATATGTCAAAACAATCATTGTCATAATATCTCAAATTGGAGGAATTAAAACTGTTTTATGAGAAATCTTTTAGCCACCAACTTTACATAATTTATTTTGTGGTCAATCTTTACAATTCCAACTTTGTCATGCTTGTCAGCACAGGCTCAGAGAATAATAACTTCCTACTGGTCCAGAACAGAGCAAGTCCCGCCTCCCGGAAGTCCTGATTGGCACAGTAGATGGAGTTCAATCCGAAGTCTAGGTAGGACATAACCGACGACAGGGTTCTCAGCCAATCAGGTGCAGGGGATAGGTCCAGTTTTCCAAGAAGAATCAGCTGTGGGGAAGTGAGGAGTAAAAAATAACCATTGGCTTCAGGGAGGAGAATGGCAAAATGAATCTGAAGAGAGTGTGTGTGTGTGTGTGTGTGTGTGTGTGTGTGTGTGTGTGTGTGTGTGTGTGTGTGTGTATAGATGTTTGTGCGTGTGTGTCACCTCAGACACAGCGAAGGGAGTGTAGCAGAACAGGTAGAAGGCCACAATCAGAGGAGTGACAGAGGAGAGGTCATCTGGGTCACTATGAAGGAGATAGAGAAAGAGCCGTTACTAAGGAAGGTACTAATCTGGTTGCCTTCTTCATCTCCTTTCTATCATCTGCACTGATCTATAATTTTCGAGTATATGTGAATGGAACCTCCATTTCTAGCTTGAAAAAMATGCTTTGGTAAAGCAAGAATGGTGTGCATCAGGAAATTGATGTGCAGTTATTTCACATCAATGCAGATGATGTAAACGAGACGAGGGGGAGGTGACCATTTCAGACTATTACGATGCACCCAAATGCTCACAAATCACAACACATACCTGTCGCAGTTCCTCCRGCAGCAAGCAGCGGTGAAGAGAGAGCAGAAGAGGATGAGGAGGAAGGGGAGGAATATGCAGATGGAGAAAGCACAGAGGATATAGACCAGCATGTCAGAGTAACTGCTCTCCCAGAACACTGCACACAGCATCTCTGCAGGGTCGTACCTGAGAGTTGGAGAGAGACAGAGAMTTCAGAGGCAGGGACGGACCGGACCAAATTCGGCTCMGACATTTCTAACAGACCTGCCTATTTTTTTCCTTGAGGGCCTGACACCAGCCCATTTTTTTCCTTGGGCCCCCATTATTGGCCAAATAATTATAATTCTGTGCAAAACCCCTATTTTAGATTGGCTAACTGGGCTAAAGATAGACCAGGGTACATTGATGGAAGAGAAGATAAATTAACAATGACCTAGTCTGCCTCACTGTATGTCTAGTATGACCCAAATAACTACAAGACCCTCACCACAACCTTCCCTCACCTGATCCAGTTGTAGACCACAGGGATGCTCCCAAACACCACCCCTGTCAACCAGGAAGCCAGGCAAGCCAGAGCCACAACAACAGAGGCGCCTCTTCCTGTGGAGGCCACGCCCTTGGCTCGCTGTACGCAGAGAATCGCTGTGGAGAGGGGAGGAATTCGTRTTTWWWAAAGTAGTGCACTACATAGGCAATAGAGTGCCATTTGGGACACASAATAGATGTAAGTGGATTGAGGATTGTTGAATTGGATGTAAAATATGCATGTGTGAGGAGTGGGTGTTTAGAAGTGAATAATGAGAATGAAAAGTGTGTGTAGAGAAGTTGGTTAGCGCATTAAGTGGTCATCAAAGTCAGTCCCGTAACACTGTTGTTTCTCCAAGTGAAATGCGGATTCAAAACGCCTACAACCTAGGCCCAGGAGAGTCTCACCTATGCTTCCAATAGAGGAAGTGATGAAGGCGAATTTGAGCAAGCTGACGACCTCGCACCATGGTGACCTCTGACCCTTAGTCAACATAGCCAATAGGGAGCCAGAGATGATGAGCAGGGAGGAGCCAAGGTCGGAGAGGGTCAGACTGACGAAGGGGACCCAGTATCTACAGGGAAACTGATCCCTACACTGAGAAAGAGACGGAGAGAGAGATTATTCTATTTCAAGCTTTTTTTATATATATATGGGCTCTGCTCATTGGCATTGCTCGGTGCCTCTTCATCAGCAGATAGAGCTTGTTTGTACTGTGACATTTTGTAAAAAAGTGGCACCATCAGGCAGGCATATGTAAACTATAACGCACTCACAGAAGTAAGCTACAGTCAGAACACTGGGTTACAAAGAGGATATACGAGTCCTTGGTTAGATCTCCTAACAGTAGGTCAGGGAGAGAAGTGTGTGACACAGAGTTAATAACAGTTACCTACCATGATTTTTACCAGTAGTACCAGACAGTTCCCAATGACCCCCAGCACCATCTCCACGCTCAGAACTGCCACCAGCACTGACCTCTCAACCCTTGTCCAGGACTGCTCCAACACTACCGATGTGCTGCTGTTGGCCCAATCGTTCACTGAGCGATGGAGAAGAGAAAGAACAGTGATTATAAGTTATAAAGATATAAATGAATGCAGTCAATTACTGTTGGTTAGTCAAATTATACAATCTTGAAAGCCTCACAATGTGTAGAAAATCATTGCTATTATAGAATAATTAATGTAATTGTAATACAGTACCGTACTTACTTTTAAGACGGCTGGTTAGAGTCCACAACCATGAGGAGATAGAGGYAATTATGGATGGGAGAGTGATGATTACACAAAGTGAGACCGTCATCAAAAACAATCTCCAATTAAAAATATCCTGCTTCATTAGCCACTGGCAAATCCCTTATCAAGCATTGTGTGAGTGAGTGTGTGTGTGTGTGTGTGTGTGTGTGTGTGTGTGTGTGTGTGTGTGTAAAATATCACTACTAAATACTGAATGAAGGACAATCAATTCAAAACAACAACAGTACATTTCAGAATTTCACGTAGCACTGTATTTTAGGATAGAAAATCATATTTTCAAACTTTTGACCTTACCACCTGCGCCACATCAAACATGGCAACTTTTTGACGTCCAACGCGAGATCTCTGTCATAACGTTCTTTGACTTCCTGCCCACGCAAATTGCACTTCTCAAATCGTCCGCTGTTCTGGTTTAGAAGGCCAAATAGCGACAGGTCGGTGAGTTTGAAGTTATTTTATCAACTACATACTTATTTGCAAMGGTTTTAAAGATTTTTTACAACACATAATATCTTTGTTTAAATTTCTACTGCCTTTTGGTACTTGTATGACCGCTGCTTTTACAGCTAAAGCTACATAACGTCAGTCATTGGAAAAGTCCTTGAGGATTTTATGGCTAACCGGTTGTTGCTAGCCGGCTCGCTAATGCTTGTTAGTACCTATCTAACAACATGCATTTGTCATAGCGTAACGCGTTTTGGTAGTATTACATTTTGCTACAATATATCATGTCACGCAGTAAAAAATTGCGTTGAACGGGGCCTGTGTCATCTGGGTAACGTTAGACGGTTGGCTTTTGTTTTCTGGGAAAACAGTTGTCTTGCTGGAACACTCATGTCCTCAACTAGCAAGCTAACGTACTAACTAACCTATGCTGTTAACAGATATMAATTTTAGTGTAGTAGCTTCTTCTCTCTTGTATCGCATGCTGTCGTCACAAGGACCAGCAGYGCTCTGACATAAGGGTCATAATGATCATCACACATGAACGATTTTAGTAACAAGCACACATACTAACCTCTTAGCTATGGAACTTAGTTAGCTATCTACCTATGGTTTGTTTGTTGACAAACAGACAAGTTATTGGATGATAACACAAGGCACATCTTTACATTATGTCATGACAAACAAAGTAAGACCGATACAGGTTTTCTGAATGAGTGCAATGTGTTATCTGGCAACAGATTTCAATAGGTCAGTGACCTTAAAAAAAAYACATTGGCCAATTTATATGCACATACCCTGTATTGCACTTGCGTGTCACATGATTAATAATTACATATTTCTGTTTTTCTTTCCCTACCTCTTCCTGTGTTGTTGGCGTGTTCCAGACATGTCTGCGGCGTTGCGTGTACTATATTCCGTGTCCCGGCCAGGTAAGACCTCACCTGAGGGAGGGATGGATGGATATTGATGGTGTGGTGCACCGCTTTAGTGATAGAGAAGTCACTCTGGTCATCAACAGTTCAAGAGGAAATMTAGGCTATACTCAGTTATTTGGGGTAAACAGTGGATACAGATACCCAAAACACATCTCAACTATCTATGAAGATACTGATTGTAGGTCGCTCTGGATAAGAGTGTCTGCTAAATGCTCTCAATGTAATAATTTAAGACGAGTCAATGCRGTTAGCTGTCAGTGAAGTCTACTTGCTAATTGTTGACCTCTTGTGGTGAAAACACTTCCCTTGTAGCTCCATTTCATCCTCTGCCTTTTAGGTCATAATTTGACTCCTTTCCCCTCCGCCCCACAGGCGCCTTTGRGGCTGGACACAATCTGGTGCGTCCAATCAGTCTGTCGGCCCAGAGAGAGGGATTCAGTAAGTACTGTATCTTACCCCGGCTCTCAAGGTGCGTTCGTTTTGCATCATCGGGTGCACCGGGTGTGCGGCATTTGCGCATTCKATTCGTCCTAAAGGGAAATCTCCACCCATCCGGGGCACCTGGGAATTCAAAACGAGCACACCCAGTGCCTCTCATATACATCTGACCACTGTGATCCCCACAGCTGCCCTTTGTTTGCCTTTGATTAGTATGAATGTTCAGACACGCACTCAACATTCACCTCACTGTCTTTCTCCCTCCCTCTTGCCTTCTCTCTTCCTCTCTCTGTAGAGTATGTGAATGCTCAGGATCTGCCCACAGACATGAAGTCCATAACAGACCGAGCCGCTCAGACTCTGCTGTGGACGGAGCTCTTCAGAGGTCAGTTTCACTCCTGACTCTTCGTGACACCAACCCCCATGTCTGAAACGGTGCTGTATTCCCTATATAGTCCACTACTTTTGACCAGGGCCCGTAGGGTGTCATTTCAGACACAGCCACTGAATAACCTGGTCCCAGGTTTTTTTGTTGCTATTTTGCAAACTCCTATGACAAATTTCATAGGAGTTGACAAGAGGGCACCAAAAGATCAGGGACCAGCCTTGCAATGACTGTGATAAAGGCTACATACTGACAAATTAGTCTTTACCTGAAATCTGTATGGTGCCATTTTGGATGCAGCCAGTGCAGTGTATAACATCACTTCCTGCTTCTTGCTCCCCCAGGACTGAGCATGACCATGAGCTACCTGTTCAGAGAGCCGGCCACCATAAACTACCCTTTTGAGAAGGGGCCCCTGTCGCCCCGTTTCCGCGGTGAGCACGCCCTGCGCAGGTACCCCTCTGGAGAGGAGCGCTGCATCGCCTGCAAGCTGTGTGAAGCCATCTGCCCTGCCCAGGTACATAGAAACACACCTGTGGCCTGTTGCAACGGTTGGGRMTAAAAACGTGGTCTTAAATGCTAGGTCAGGCGTAGCTACGTCAGACTTTGTGATCAGAATTCACACGTTTGCACCAATTCAAAATAAGACTTGTCGTAGCTTAGTCCAGTGTAAGCAATGTGCGTTCATGAGATTTAATGCTTCATAATGATGGTTGCTAGGCTGCGCCCGTTACTAGGCTGTTGCCATCGTGGCAGTTCTAAAATTTGCAAGGCATGTCACTTCCACAGAGAGAACAGTCCATCCCTTTGCATAGCCCACCACTATGCATGAACCTTTTCTTAACCACAACTAGATGGACCCATAAAGAGTTACTGTGAGAATTAATTATATATATTTTTTACTTTTATTTAAATCGGGAGCCCATTGAGACAAGGGTCTCATTTTCAATAGTGCCCTGAGGACAACAAATTCAACACAAACATTACCCCCAAAAGTGTGTGTATATACACACCTATGCCTTCAAGGMTTTTTRTTTATTTGTACTATTTTCTACATTGTAGAGTAATAGTGAAGACATCAAAACTATGAAATAACATGGATTATTTTATTTTTTACATTTAACCTTTATTTAATAGGCAAGTCAGTTAAGAACAAATTCTTATTTCAAATGCAGAACAACAGGTTTTTACCTTGTCAGCTCGGGGATTCGATCCAACAACCTTTCGGTTACTGGCCCAATGCTCTAACCACTAGGCTACCTYCCAGAATCATGTAGTAACCAAAAAATTATGTGAAGTGATCTACGGTACTTGAATGAGGACCAGCCAACCTTTTTGATACAGGGTGCATGCGTATTAAATCCAAATGCGCATATATTTATAGGTGGGAAACCTATCTTTAGTCCAGATGACTCGCCTGTTGTTGTTTTTTTACCACTGATCAGACCATTTTGATAGCATGTTATGTAGCCTATAACAAGTTGATGATTTTTCTGTTTACTCACCTAGTAGCTTACTCCAGACCAAAAGCCTGTGACTTGTCCGATGTGATTTGGTTTCACCGAATCTCCTTCTGTATATTTGGTTAATTGGTCTCTGGCTGGGAAAATAAGTGGAGGTGCCAGCTCATTTATTKGTTTGCTCATCTATTGCTGATCAGAAACATTTTAGCATGCTATAATGTTGCCCAKATCTACAATATTATTTTGCTAATGACTCGTGCGTAGGCAACTCCAACAGTCAGTGGAGGCTGTGAAATACGAACGCGAGATTCACCTGCTTTTTAAAATGGATGACTGTTCTTTCTATCGGTATCATGAAGACAGTTTGAATTGAACACCCTACGCCGCCTGCTCCCTGCTAGACCGCTCATAGAAGGCTTGCTCCCAGGTGGTGCAGCGGGTATCATTTTTTTMGGTCCGGCGTTGAGCGCATTTTACGTCGGYCGTAGAGTTACGGCCCAACTGGTGCAACCGGCCCCTGTAGTGTTAACACTCCTGAACTATTCGCATCTGCATATCCCTAACCCTCCCAGGGTATCAAAACACCTGCACTTTGCAACGYAAATAACTCCATGGCTGRGTCCAAAATTGGTACACGTACATAGACCCCTGCATAGTGCACCCTATAGGCCCTGGTCAAAAGAAGTGCACCGTTTACCGTTTCCTATGTCTGCTATACCACAACACCTTCAGGCTCACTGCCCTAAACATGATTTACACACCCCCCCCATTACATAGGCCATCACCATCGAGGCAGAGCCCCGATCGGACGGCAGCAGGAGGACGACGCGCTACGACATCGACATGACCAAGTGTATTTACTGTGGCTTCTGCCAGGAGGCCTGTCCTGTTGACGCTATCGTGGAGGTGAGCTTTACCTTCTACCTCTCTACTATGGTCGGTGTCCCAAATGGCACCCTATTCCCTACTTAGTGCYTTACATTTGACCAAAAGGAAATTGCCATTTGGCACAAAACCCCTCTACTATAGCTTCCTCTGTAGATGTCTGGCCGTTATGATCCCTGTGACTGAGGTTGGCGTAAAGGACCTGTAAAACTATTTGGTTTGGTGTCTCCCCTCTCTCTTTCACCTCTATCTCCCTCAGGGCCCCAACTTTGAGTTTTCCACAGAGACTCATGAGGAGCTGCTCTACAACAAAGAGAAACTGCTCAACAACGGAGACAAGTGGGAGGCCGAGATCGCTGCCAACATACAAGCTGATTACCTCTATCGATAGACCGGCTGGTGCGCAGATACACACACACCCACACACCGACCGACTGACTGACCGACCGTACTCTGTTGATAACCATGAAACGCACACAGATGCGGTATGACAGACTGGCACACACATTGTATAGATATCCGTCAGCCTCTTTGACACAGACACACGTCCATCCATACTGTACAGTTGATCCAGATCAATGGTTCACACCCAGATATGTTTCCAGAGATCCAGACAGCACCGTTTATCTATATTGCATATATCTATACTGCATAAATATTGAATGTGACTTGGATGAATAGGACAAATAAACAGCAGGAACCCACAGCTCTCCAGAACGAGGTCTGTGTGGACCACTGTATTAATAAGCTCAGTTCACCCACAGAGAGAAGCACCCTCAGTCTCCTGTACCGGCAGCCCGCCCACAGATGCCTATCCTGGGGCACATTCAATAGGGATACGTTGTGGAAATTTGCAGAAAGAAATGACYTGAATAGAGTTGACATGATTCTTTATTCTACTTGTCAGAGAGGCATSTTTGTTCTACGTACCATATTTCTATCTGAACGTTCCACAATGCTGTGCCCTACTGAACGCACCCCTGATGTCTTTCCTCAACAGTACTGTTTATCTGATTCGAGGTAAGATATTGCCCCTACCCTAACCTGAACCATTATGGGGGAAAGAGAACAATCTCATGTGCTAGTGGTTAGGGACAACTACCTACTTTGTGTTCCAAATGGCATCTTATCTCCTATATAGTGCACTACTTTTGACCAGGGCCCATAAGATTCTGGTCAAAAGTAATGCACTATTTAAGGAAGAGTGTGCCATTTGGGACGCATTCCTACTCTGTTTTAAGGGCAGAATGTTATCATTTTGTCAGAAAGCGTTACACAACCAGTTTGTACATGATAGACTCAGGCTCGATTATAATATCCTCAAACTAGTAGATATATTAGCCTGCTGCCAACACGAAGTTAAATGGGGGTTTGTTGTCATGAGAATTGTACAAAGGTTAAATACTTGTGGACGTCAAATTATGTAAAATAAAATAKAAAATTCAAATGGCCTGCGGTGTCTTCTTTTATAGGCCCAGTGCAGTAAAACAATTTATTATCCTGTATTTTATATWTTTCCACACTGAGGTTGGAATAGTAATGTGAAATTGTGGCTAATTCCCTTTAAGTATAAGAGCTGTTAGAAAAGACTGCCTGTTTTGGTGAGATGGAGTTTTGGCCTGCCAGGTAACATCACCAGATGTTAAATTAGATATATATAATATGCCAGTTAGCAGATGTTTTCATCCAAAGCAACTTACAGGCATGCATGCATACATTTTATGTATGAGACTCCAGAAATCGAACCCACTACCCTGATGGTGCAAGCACCAGGCTCTACCAACTGAGCCATACAGGACCAGTTACTGTAAGCTTCTTACATTACCACAAAAATACTTTTAAAGAGCTGAAGCAAGCCCCACAACTTCACTTGTCAAGTTACCATCTTGTTTTGTCTCGTTCTTGATACCGTTTTTTTGACTGATTTCATGTCAATGTTAATATGGCTAACATTAGCTAGCTAGCTAACCTCCAAACGAGCTTCAATGCCATACAACACTCCTTCCGTGGCCTCCAACTGCTCTTAAATGCTAGTAAAACTAAATGCATGCTCTTCAACCGATTGCTGCCAGCCCGCCTAGCATCACTACTCTGGACGGTTCTGACTTAGAATATGTGGACAACTACAAATACCTAGGTGTCTGGTTAGACTGTAAACTCTCCTTCCAGACTCACACTAAGCATCTCCAATCCAAAGTTAAATATAGAACTGGCTTCCTATTTCGATGTCATTTACAAAATGGCCTCCAACACTCTCCTCAGACTACATCCAATTTGCTATCACAGTGCCATCCGTTTTGTCACCAAAGCCTCACTACATATTCGTCGCCAAACCCACTGGTTCCAGGTCATCTATAAGTATTTTCTAGGTAAAGCCCCACCTTATCTCAGCTCACTGGTCACCATAGCAACACCCACCCGTAGCACGCACTCCAGCAGGTATATGTCACTGGTCATCCCCAAAGCCAACACCRCCTTTGGCCACCTTTCCTTCCAGTTCTCTGCTGCCAATGACTGGAATGAATTGCAAAGCTAGAGACATATCTCCCTCACTAACTTTAAGCATCAGCTGTCAGAGCAGCTTACCGATCACTGTATCTGTAAATAGCACACCCAACTACCTCATCCCCATACTGTTATTTATTTTTTAGCGCTTTTTCACCCCAGTATCTCTACTTGACTGTACCTTTGTTTATCCCATGTGTAACGCTCTGTTTTTGTCGCACGGCTTTGCTTTACCTTGGCAAGGTCGCAGTTGTAAATTGTTCTCAACTGGCCTACCTGGTTAAATAAAGGTGAAATTAAAAATAAAAAAATTCCTGAAAATAATTATATATTTGAGAGAAGTGCTCATTGAATACAGTGTACAAAACATTAGGAACACCTTATGAGTTTGACCCCCCTTTGCCCTCAGAACAGCCTCAATTCATTGGGCATGGACTCTACAAGGTGTCAAAAGCTTTCCACAGAGATGTTGGCTGATGTTGACTCCAATAATTACCAAAATTGTGTCAAATTGGCTGGATGTCCTTCGGGTTGTGGACCATTCTACATARACACAGGAAACTGTTTGAGTGTGAAAACCCAGCAGCGTTGCAGTTCTTGYTGCACTTAAACCAGTGTACCTGGCACCTACTACCATACCCTGTTCAAAGACACTTAAATCTTTTCTATTGCACATTCACACTCTGAATGGCACACATACACAATCCATGTTACAAGGCTTAAAAAATCCTTCTTTAACCTGCCTCCTTCCTTTCATCTACACTGATTGAAGTGGATTTAACAGGTGTCATCAATAAAGGATCATAGCTTTCACCTGGATAGTCTGTAATCGGAAGAGGTGTTCCGGATGTTTTGTTTTGTACACTCACTCGGTGTAGTTTACATGTTGTCATCAATCTAAGCCAATCCCGTCTTGTTTGCCCCATAGTTGTGCACCTGTCACTTTTGTTGCTAAACAACCAACCCGTCTATTGGAGAAGCAGTTCCTATATTCATATTGTACTGTCTTTGATTTTTTTTTTAACTCAACAACATTCTCTCGCAACCATGTCAGAGACCACGTGATACAGGCAACAAAAAAACGTCACATACATTAGCCAAATTCATCGAAGGTGCTTGAAGGCCCATAGCACCTTTAGCGCCTAGCTAGCTATTCCATCCGACACCGTGGGGGTAAGTGGACGTAAGAGTTTAGAAAATATGACCCATTTAATCTGCCATGTCAAAACACAGACATCAATTAAAATATCTGAATACAAGATTAGAGTTATTGTATTGTGTTGACACTCATGCCTCGTCCTAAACAAAGTGTAGCTGTCTAATGTTAGCTAGCTAACGTTTGATAGTTTGTTAGTATAGTCAGAAGACATTGGTTCCCAGTGGCGCGAGCTAGAGATAGCTAGCATATCAACTTGTTACTCTCGAGCTGCAATTTCAGTGTGTCATGCAGAGTTGTAAATGCAACACTTTTGTTTTGGTACATTTTCGTAAAAATAAATGATTAGGTACTGGACCATGTGTAACGCGAAGCCTCATGAAAAAGTGCTGTAACTCGCTAAATATGGGGGTTGACTGGACTTCCAATTGCATTACACATGTGCTGAAACTATAGCACGTTATAACTGCAGCAATACGGTGTGTACAGTTGGACCACTTCCATTAGGCTMATTTCCATTGGCCCAGGTTTATTCGACAAACGCAATGTTGCAAATAAAGTAATTGCAACGTAATGAAAACGGTAGATATAATGGATATTTTCTAAATATCGACAACATTTGTATTCGTATGACGTGTGTATTTTTCTTTAATCTAAATTTCTGTATTGGGGGGGTCAAGGTGTTATAAACATTGACTGATTTACTTATGAACTGTAACTCAGTAAAATCGTTGACATTTTAGCATGTTGCGTTTATATTTTTGTAAAGTATATTTTCTATGCAAACTATAATTGTTGACAAAAAGACACGATGACGTCTTTCTGCACGTGAGTTTGGCTAGCCAACGTCGCCATGACATCGCTTAAAAGCGTCATCTGGGATTTCTATTGGAAAAGCAGTTTCTGACTGTCTTGGATACTAGGCTTCGTCATTGTTTTTCAACCTGGACTCTGGGGTAGACGTAACATAGTAAATGTACATTTGTRTCCTTCCCTTTGGTAGGATATGTTACATTTCGTAAGGGAAGGAAATTCATTTGTGTATGTCCGTCATCCATTTCGCATTATATGTTACGAATTACAACTCGTATTTGTAATTTGCAATACGTATATGTTACGAATTACAATGTATTGTGGCTAACTTTATCTAGGTGGCTAATGTTAGTTAGGGGGTTATGGTTAGGTTTGAGTTAGGTTTAGGGGAAGGTTTATAGCTAACAGCCTAAGTAGTTGCAAAGTGRTTCCTAAAATGCTAAATTTGTCCGRGATGAGATTTGAACGCTCAACTTTTGGGTTGCTAGACGTTTGCGATATGCACCTACCCATCCACACCGACCAACCAACCTCCTTTCGTGTTTACCTCAAGTAACTTTGTCTTATTAACCATGCCAAACGTAACATATCACACTGATTTGAGTGTCCTGGATTTATTTTTACTGTGTTACGCCTAGTCTGAGACCAGGCTGGTTTTTCAGCCTCCACCATGTCCAAAACGCATTCATATTGCTTTCCTAGTGCCAAGACAGTCATGTCAACCAAGCATCAATAACTGAATAATATGGGATTTACTCAAGTAGTTAACACTAATAGGACATGGTGTCTGTAGTCACTTTTGGCAGGTATTGTTGTGAAGCCACATCACACCAGCAGCACCCCTTGTGGCTTCTTCTATTGATGATTGATACTGTATTTTTGAGCAGAGCCCTATGGTCTCTAGTCAAAAGTAGTGCACTATAAAGTGAAACGGGTGCCATTTGGGACACAAACACTGCCCATTATTAACCCGTTCTTCTTCTCCTCTTGTTATTTCAGCATATAATCACCAACACAGAGAACATACTGCTATGGCAGAACCAGATGTACAATTTAAGGTGAGTCTTTGACTGTGTCTAATGGCACCCTACTCCCTATATAGTGCACAACTTTTGACCATGGCCCATAGGGCTCTGGTCAAAAGTAGTGTACTAGACCTACAGTTGCAAGAAAAAGTATGTGAACCCTTTGGAATTACCTGGATTTCTACATAAATTGGTAAACATTTTTATCTAATCTTTCTCTGTCACAACAATAGACAAACACAGTGTGCTTAAACTAATAACACACAAGTTATTGTATTTTTCTTGTCTATATTGAATACATAATTTAAACATTCACAGTGTAGGTTGAGAAAAGTATGTGAACCCCTAGGTTAATGACTTCTCCAAAAGATAATTGGAGTCAGCTTAACTGGAGTCCAATCAATGAGACGAGATTGGAGATGTTGGTTAGAGCTGCCCTGCAATCTAAAAACACTCACAAAATGTGAGTTTGCTATTCACATTAAGCATTGCCTGATGTGAACTAGGCCTCGAACAAAAGAGATCTCAGAAGACCTAAGATTAAGAATCGATGACTTGGATAAAACTGGAAAGGGTTACAAAAGCAACTCTAAAAGCCTTGATGTTCATCAGTTCACGGTAGGACAAATTGTCTATAAATGGAGAAAGTTCAGCACTGTTGCTACTCTCCCTAGGAGTGGCCATCCTGCAAAGATGACTGCAAGAGAACAGCACAGAATGCTCAATGAGGTTAAGAAGAATCCTAGAGTGTCAGCTAAATACTTACAGAAATCTCTGGAACATGCTAACATCTGTGTTGATGAGTCTACGATACTTAAAACACTAAACAAGAATGGTTTTCATGGGAGGACACCATGGAAAAAGCCACTGCTGTCCAAAAAAAACATTGCTGCAAGTCTGAAGTTTGCGAAAGAGCACCTGGATGTTCGACAGTGCTACTGGCAAAATATTCTGTGGACAGATGAAACTAAAGTTGAGTTGTTTGGAAGGAAGGAGCACACAACACTATGTCTGGAGAAAAAAAGGCACTGCACACCAACATCAAAACCTCATCCCAACTGTAAAATATGGTGGAGGGAGCATCATGGTTTGGGGCTGCTTTGCTGCCTCAGGGCCTGGACAGCTTGCTATCATCGACGGAAAAAGGAATTCCCATGTTTATAAAGACATTTTGTAGGATAATGTAAGGCTCTGTCTGCCAATTGAAGAGCAATAGAAGTTGGGTGATGCAACAGGACAACGACCCAAAACACAGAAATAAATCAACAGAAGAAAATAAGACTTCTGGAGTGGCCCAGTCATAGTCCTGACCTCAACCCGATTTGAGATGCTGTGGCATGACCTCGAGTGGTTCACACCAGACATCCCAAGAATATTGCTGTACTGAAACAGTTTTGTAAAGAGGAATGGTCCAAAATTCCTCCTGACCTTTGTGCAGGTCTGATACGCAACTACAGAAAACGTTTGGTTGAGGTTATTGCTGCCAAAGGATGGTCAACCAGTTATTAAATCCAAGGGTTCACATACTTTTCCCACCCTGCACGATGAATGTTTAAACGGTGTGTTCAATAAAGACATGAAAACGTATAATTGTTTGTTATTAGTTAAGCAGAAATGTGTTTGTCTATTCTTGTGACTTAGATGAGATCAGATCAAATTGTATGACCAATTTATTCAGAAATCCAGGTTATTCCAAAGTTTTTCTTTTTTTTTTTGCCACTGTATATAGGTGTCATTTGGGATACACACTTTGGGTTGGAATTGTTCCTTCGTCTAGCACTAACCAGTACTACGTTGGTGTTTAGTTGCTATTCCTTTTGACCAATGTGTTCTTTTAACTACCGTCCGTGTTTCAGCTAGTGTTGTGCGGAGATGGAGGCACAGGAAAAACCACCTTCGTGAAGAGGCATTTAACGGGAGAGTTTGAAAAGAAATACGTTGGTGAGTTTCTTAGTCCAGACAGTCCTCTGTTCCCCTTCTCTCTCTCAGCTTTACATACCTCTTTTCGTCTTCGTCTTCTGCTCCTTCTGCTTCCACCATACCTGCAATCAATAATCAGACTTAATTCTCTCCTGAGGGAAATTTAGTTAGTAGGCGAACTTTATAATTGTAGACAAAAAAAGACGCAATGACGTGTTTCTGCGCATGAGTTTAGCTAGCCAACGTGGAAAAGCAGTTTCTGACTGTCTTGGATACGATTCTTCATCATTGTTTTTCTAACCTGGACTCTGGGGTAGACGTAACATAGTAAATGCACATTTGTCTCCTTCCCTTTGGTAGGCTATGTTACGTTTCATAAGGGAAGGAAATTTATTTGTGGATGTCCGTCATCCATTTCGTATGATATGTTACGAATTACAATATATGTATAATATATTGTATATATATATGTTATATAATATAACATATGTAATTTGCAATACGTATATGTTACGAGTTACAATTTATTGTGGCTAACTTTAGCTAGGTGGGTAGCGTGATTTAAAAAAAGAAAATGCAATCCATACAAGATTTTAAACCGTTCTAGATCCCTGAACCATGGCTGACCTGCCCCTTGCTCCCCCTCTTCCCTTTGTAGCGACTCTGGGAGTAGAGGTGCACCCCTTGGTCTTCCACACCACTCGAGGGACCATCAAGTACAACGTCTGGGACACAGCCGGCCAGGAGAAGTTTGGGGGGCTCAGAGATGGCTACTACATACAGGGTACGTCACATTTGTGTGGGTCACATGTCTGTGTATTGTATTGTAGTACATACAGAGTAGGTCACATCCTGTCCTCAAATCTCTACACAATCTTACCCTCTAGTGCAAAATGACTCGGATGGGTACGGGCACCACACACTTAACAATTATCTGATACACTCGATCACTCTCCCCCTTCCACTCTTCTCTCCCCTATCTCTCTCCAGCCCAGTGTGCGATCATCATGTTCGACGTCACATCTCGCGTCACCTACAAGAACGTGCCCAACTGGCACCGCGACCTAGTGCGCGTCTGCGAGAACATACCCATAGTCCTGTGCGGAAACAAGGTGGACATCAAGGACAGGAAGGTCAAAGCCAAGAGCATCGTGTTCCACCGCAAGAAGAACCTTCAGGTAACTGCGGCAACGCCAGCCCGACGCACATGTTAAGATAGGTGTGTTAGTTGACAGGTAAAAAAAACACTGTCTCTACAAGTATATACAGTTGAAGTCGGAAGTTTACATACACTTAGGTTGGAGTCATTAAAACTCGTTTTTCAACCACAAATTTCTTGTTCACAAACTATAGTTTTGGCAAGTCGGTTAGGACATCTACTTTGTGCATGACACAAGTATTTTTTTCCAACAATTGTTTACAGACAGATTATTTCACTGTATCAGAATTCCAGTGCATCAGAAGTTTACATACACTAAGTTGACTGTGCCTTTAAACAGCGTGGAAAATTCCAGAAAATGATGTCATGGCTTTAGAAGCTTCTGATAGGCTAATTAACATAATTTGAGTCAATTAGAGGTTTACCTGTGGATGTACCTTTCAGCAGGGCAATAACCTAAAAAACAAGGCCAAATATACACTGGTTGCTCTGGTTGCACTCAGTGCCTCTTTGCATGACGTCATGGGAAAATCAAAATAAATCAGCCAAGACCTCAGAATTAAAATTGTAGACCTCCACAAGTCTGMTTCATCCTTGGGAGCAATTTCCAAACGCCTGAAGGTAGCACGTTCATCTGTACAAACAATTGTACGCAAGTATAAACACCACGCAGCCATCAAACTGCTCAGGAAGGAGACGCGTTCTGTCTCCTAGAGATTAATGTACTTTGGTGCGAAAAGTGCAAATTAATCCCAAAACAACAGCAAAGGACCTTGTGAAGATGCTGGAGGAAACAGGTACAAAAGTATCTATATCCACAGTAAAAACGAGTCCTATATCGACAACCTGAAAGGCTGCTCAGCAAGGAAGAATCCACTGCTCCAAAACCGCCATTAAAAAAGCCAGACTACAGTTTGCAACTGCACATGGGAACAAAGACCGTACTTTTTGGAGAAATGTCCTCGGGTCTGATGAAACAAAAGCAGAACTGTTTGGCCATAATGACCATCGTTATGTTTGGAGGAAAAAGGGGGAGGTTTGCAAGCCGACGAACACCATCCCAACCGTGAAGCACAGGGGTGGCAGCATCATGTTGTGGGGGTGCTTTGCTGCAGAAGGGAGTGGTGCACTTAACAAAATAGATGGGATCATGAGGCAGGAAAATTGTGGATATATTAAAGCAACATCTCAAGACATCAGTCAGGAAGTTAAAGCTTGGTTGCAAATGGGTCTTCCAAATGGACAATGACCCCAAGCATACTTCCAAAGTTGTGGCAAAATGGCTTAAGGACAAAAGTCAAGGTATTGGAGTGGCCATCACAAAGCCCTGACGTCAATCCCATAGAAAATGTGTGGACAGAACTGAAAAAAACGTGTGCAAGCAAGGAGGCCTACAAACCTGACTCAGTTACACCAGCTCTGTCAYGAGGAATGGGTCAGAATTCATCCAACTTATTGTGGAAGGCTACCCAAAATGTTTGACCCAAGTTAAACAATTTTAAAGGCAATGCTACCAAATACTAATTGAGTGTATGTAAACTTCTGACCCACTGGGAATGTGATGTAAGAAATAAAAGCTGAAATAAATCATTCTCTATCCTATTATTCTGACATTTCACATTCTTAAAATAAAGTGGTAATCCTAACTGACCTAAAACAGGGCATTTTTACTAGGATTAAAAGTCAGGAATTGTGAAACTGAGTTTAAATGTATTTGGCTAAGATGTATGTAAACTTCCGACTTCAACTGTATGCCTCAGCTGGAGTGCTGTGTCTGCAGTGTTTCTCCCTTCCTTGGTTCCTATTCTTCAAAATAGCCACTCTTTGTCTTGATGACAACTTTGCACACTCTTGGCATTCTCTCAACCAGCTTCCTGAGGTAGCCACCTGGAATGCATTTCAATTAACAGGTGTGCCTTGTTAAAAGTTAATTTGTGGAATTATTTTTCCTTAATGCGTTTGAGCCAATCACTTGTGTTGTGACAAGCTAGGTGTGGTATGTGGAAGATAGCCCTATTTGGTAAAATACCAAGTCCATATTATGGAAAGAACAGCTCAAATAAGCAAAGCGAATCACAATCACCCGACCTCAACCCAATTGAGATGGTTTGGTATGAGTTGGAACCCAGAGTGAAGGAAAAGCAGCCAACAAGTACTCAGCATATGTGGGAACTCCTTCAAGACTGTTGGAAAAGCCTTCCAGGTGACTATCTCATGAAGCTGGTTGAGAGAATGCCAAGTGTGTGCAAAGCTCTCATCAAGGAAAAGGGTGGCTATGTTGAAGAACCTCAAATATTTTGGGGGGGTTACTACATGATTCCATATGTGTTATTTCATAGTTTTGATGTCTTCACTACTCTAAATTGTAGAAGAATTAAATAAAAACCCATGAATGAGTAGGTGTTTATAAACCTTTGACTGGTTGGGTGTGTGTGTGTGTGTGTGTGAATGAGAGAGCGAGAGAGAGCCTGGATAGAGAAGACCATACCTAATTGAGTGACTCCACCTCCCCATCAGTACTACGACATCTCAGCCAAGAGTAACTACAACTTTGAGAAGCCCTTCCTGTGGCTGGCCAGGAAGCTGGTAGGAGACCCCAACCTAGAGTTTGTGGAGATGCCAGCCCTCGCCCCCCCGGAGGTTGTCATGGACGCCTCCCTGGCCGCACAGTACGAGAACGACCTTAAAGTGCGTACACGCATGCAGAACACACACACATGCAGAAGTCGCACACGCTATACACCGTACACACACACAGGTTTCAGTGTTTGAAGTGTTATTTAATTTAATAGTTTTTATTTACTTCAGGAACTTGCATACAAGTATTTAGTTTTACAGGTGATTTWAAATAATGAATACACAATTTTTCCTTACGCCTCCAGGTTGCTGCAGAAACTGCGCTTCCAGATGAAGACGACGACCTTTAACCTGTGACCTCGCTGGCCTCCAGTGTTCTGGGAGCGTGCCCTATTGCTGACCTTAACCCTTGACCTTTAATTGTAAAAGCCTTCCCCAATGTTTTGTTTTTGTGTTTCAAACTGAAACTGTATGTCTGGTAGCGTGAAGATTTCAGTAGAAGTTTAGACTGCTCAAAGTAGGCATTACTCACACACGCATACAAATGAAAGACTTTGTATGCTCGCTGTACTATACTGACTAAGGGTGATATGAAATCACACTAAATTAAAAAAATATATTTAAATACAAACTAGCTGCTGTGTCAATTCATGTGAACAAAATCGGTATGTCGAATTTAGCAAAAATCACATTTCACTTGCTTCTGGGTCTACCTGGTTGATGTTTGACAGCATTTTATTCTACGGCTGTGGTGTGGTTGACGGGGATTGATAATGTACAAGTTCCACAACATAAAGTTGTATAGTAAATACATTAATACATGTGTACAATAATCCATTTGTACAGTGCCTTCAGAAGGTTTTCGTACACCTTGACTTAGTCCACATGTGTTGTAGCCTGAATTGAAAATGGATTAAATTGACAGCAAAAAATTGTCACCCATCTACACGCATCCCTGTATCACAACCGGCAATGTTTGGGAGTCCCATAGGGCGGCGCACAATTGGCCCAGCGTCAAGGGTTTGGCCGGTGTAGGCCGTCATTGTAAATAAGACTTGCATAGTTAAATAAAGGTTCAATTAAAAAAAAGTTTAAAAACGTAATTACAAAGTTTATTTAAAAAAAWATATATATATATAAAAAATGTAACATTAGTATTCATGGTTATGGATTTGCCTCAAACATAACGCTTTATTTAGGAAATAAAGTTAATTTCTTTACCACATTTTTCAATTTTAATTTAGTGCATTGCAAAAGGATGCATGTTCTGGAATATTTTTATTCTGTGCATTCTTCCTTTTCACTCTGTCATTTAGGTTAGTATTGTGGAGATCAACATTGTAGTTACTATCACAGACATTCAACTCTAACTGTTTAAAAAGTCACCATCGGCCTCATGGTGAAATCCCTGAGTGGTTTCCTTCCTCTCCAGGAACTGTTAGGAAGGATACCTGTATCTTTGTAGTGACTGAGTGTATTGATACACCATCCAAAGTGGGGAGGACGGGCTTGTGATAATGGTTGGAGCGGAATCTGTGGAATGGTATCAAATGCATCAGTCACATGGTTTCCATGTGTTTGATGCCATTCCATTTGGCTCCATTCTAGACATTATGAGCCTTCTCTCAGCAGCCTCCAGTGAAATTCCCCATGCTCAAAGGGATATATTCAATGTCTGCTTTTAAAAAATATATATATATATWWTTTTTTTTATACAGATCTACCAAAAGGTGCCCTTTATGAGGCATTGGAAAACCTCAATGGTCTTTTCGGTTGAATCTGTGTTTGAAATTCATTGCTCTACTGAGGGACCTTACAGATAATTGTATGTGTGGGGTACAGAGATGAGGTAGTCATTCAAAAATCATGTTAAACACTATTATTGCACACAGAGTGAGTCCATGTAATGTAATATGTTAAGCACATTTTTACTCAACTTATTTAGGCTTGTCATAACAATGGCGTTGAAAACTTACTCACTCGAGACATTTCAGCTTTTCTTTTTTAAATTAATTTGTAAACATTTCTAAAATATAATTCCGAGTTGACATTATCAGGTGTTGTGTGTAGGCCAGTGACACAATCTAAATGTAATCCATTTTAAATTCAGGCTGTACCACAAAATGTGGAAAAAGTCTAGGGATGTGAATACTTTCTGAAGGCACTGTAGGTATTTTTCTCCACATGTTGTGTTCTATCATGAAAAGTTGTCTTGACAAGTTGTTCTCTTGAGAAACAACCAGCAGACAGGATGTACATTGAGTGGCCTAATATATTGGTACCCTTGCACTTTTCTTAAATAATTCATAATTGTCTAAAATACATTTAAATTTAAAATAACTCCACACCTGGTTATTTGAATTTCCACATTGCAGAACCAAATACAATTTCAGAAAATAAATCTATTGACAAAATTATTAGCACCCAGCACTAGTACTTGGTTGCACAGCATTTGGTCWGCATAACTGCCGCTTATTGCAGCCCTCAATGAGCTTGCTGTACCTTTCTACTGGCAACTTTGCCCACTCTTCAGCTGTAAATTGCTCCCAATTCTTCAATGTTTGATGGTCGCCTTTGACCAACTGCTGTTTTCAGATCTTGCCTTAGGTTTTRGACGGGACTCAGATCTGGACTCATTGCCAGTGTTTCTTCTTGAACCATTCCTGGGGCTTCTTTATGTGTTCTTGGGGTTGTTGTCCTGCTGGATACCCACGACCTTTGACAGAGACCTCGTTTTTGGAATCCGGGTTGAACACTGCACTCCAAAACTCCTTGATAATCTGCTGATTTCATGATGCCTTGCACATGTTCAAGGCCCCCAGTACCAGAGGCAGCAAAGCAGCCTCACAGTATTATCAAAAAAACTCCCATGTTTGGTTGTAGGGAGGGTGTTATTTTCTTTGAATGCTTCATTTGGTCATACATTACTGTATGTATTGTTTTTCAACTGGAGAAGTAAAAAAAAAATGACTGGAGTGAAGGGTGACAATATTTTAGGCTGCAACTGTACCCAGGGATTGCACATACTGTCAAGACAAACCCAGAGGGTTTGCAACCTTTTATGTGTAAGAGGTTGAGACATCAGAAAAGAGGAAATACATGGGAGATTAGGATGGAGGTATGGAATAGGTATATAAGGAGGCAGAGCGGAGTGAAAGAGAGCATCTGAGGCAAGTAGAGGAAAAAGGCGGTGACATTTACACACACCAGGGTAAAACCCAAATGTTTGATTCTGTAATGAGAAAATGCACCTCTTTTCCAACGTTTTTCCACCTCTTTCTGTTTGCTTTCTCGTTTGTCTCCGTGTTCTATGTATTTCTCATCAAAAAAAAATATATATATATATAATAACTTTGCTCTTTTTCCAACAGCTGAAGAGAAGTGAAGATCCCATGATGCTCCTCGGGCCATCTGCCATGGTGCTCAATGGCCTAAACTCTACAGGTACAGTAGCCTGCCCTCATCATTTTAACACCACAGTGACTGATGTAGATTCTCTCAACAGAATATATATTTTGAGGGCCAGATACTCTGACCCAGATTAAGCCTAGTCCTGGACTGAAAAGCATGCGAAAATGAGAATCTCCATGGGAAGTTCTGTCTGCCCCATCAAAAAATATATAGTATAGTATACATGTAAATACTATAGTATTCACTGTATCGTTTTTGCTGACTTTACTGTAGTATTTACTGTAGTAATGTATACTGTTTTATTTACTGTAGTATTTACAGTTAATTATAGTATAAATACTGTCGTAAAATATAACTGTAGTCAAATCTGTCGATGTGCCCTTGAGCAAGGCACTTAACCCTAATTGCTCCTGTAAGTCATTTTGGATAAGAGCGTCTGCTAAATTACTAAAATGTAAATGTATATACTGTAGCATTTAATGTAGTGTTTTTGCGGATATTACTGTACTATTTGTTTTATTATCTTAGATATAGAATTCAAGGCTTTCTCCTTCAGGAAACCTACTGGAGAAATACTAAGAGCTAATTTTCCATAACCTGTAGGTAGGACTGGGGTCTGAACAGACCCCGGCGCTTCTGGTCTTTTCTATAACCTGTAAAGAACTCGGTCTATACTTTGCATGTAGGTTTCTCACTTATGGGTGGAACAAATTGCGATATGGGGAATGGGCAGGGTATATGCAAATAAGATACTCTAGTATTTACTATAGTTTTTTTTTTAAATGGAGTGCTTTTGCAGACTGCAGTGTTTGTGGATAATACTGTAGTATTTACTATAGTATTCTACAGTTTACTACAACATTCTATAGTAAGTACTACATATGGTCGAGGGATACTACAGTGTGTTGTGTAGTATTGTTTCATGTTGGTGGGAAACCAGCCCTGAGAGTATATGGACGGAGCCTCTCTCTCATATCCCTCATTCTAATCTATCCCTTGTTCTTCCCTTGTTCTTTTAGAACCTAAGCGGGTCTCTGGGAAGGTCAAGGTCTTTCTCTCATGTTCTGGCCATTCTACCTGGTATAAACTTCTTCGAGGAAGAATTGGACTTTACATCTGCTGAGGTAAATTCAGACTTCTCTAAGGTTTTAGCCTACAGACCCATGTTCTCTTAGTTATTTAGGCAAGAGAGTCCCATTGAGACCAAGGTCTCTTTTTGTTAAAGGTAGACATACTGTAGTGTACCTCTGTATCTCTGCATGATATGCAGAATTACCCAAATTACCAGCATAACTAACTCTCAAAGCAGCAGGCTGTACTCTAGTTCAGGATATCTACACTATTGTCTTAATTTAAGTTTTCAGTGCATTAGTGTCTAACCCTAATTTTAAATCTATTATGATGACAACTCTCTCTCTTTCGCTTTCTCATGCATTCATTAATTCATTCCTTTTCTCTCACACACACAGACATTCTGCCGTTCTCAAAAGGACAAATCTCATCTGATATCAATCCACTCCAGCCTGGAAAACGAGGACGTGGATGTTTTTGCTCGGACGTTCAGCAGAAATTCCACCTCGCATCTGGCTCGGCGGTTTTGCAGTATCTGACCCCATTCAGGTGACGATTTTAGACTGAATAGGGGCAGGTTCCCGTACACAGATTGAGTCTAGACCTGGACTAAAAATAATTATTGATGGAAATTCTATATTGAGTCTGCTTTTTAATCCAGGATTAGGCTTAATCTGTATCCAGGAAACTGTCCCATAATTAATTTTTTGAAGTATTATTATTTTAAACCTTCATTTAACTAGGCATGTCAGTTAAGAAAAAAATCTTATTTTACAATGACGGCCTACCCCGGCCAAACCCTCCCTTAACCTGGACGATGCTGGGACAATTGTGTGCCGCCCTATGGGACTCCCGATCACGGCCTGTTGTGATACAGCCCGGGATAAAACCAGGGTCTGTAGTGACGCCTCTAGCACTGAGATGCAGTGCATTAGACCGCTGCGCCACTCGGGAGCAACTGTTCACCATTCAAAACCAGGTGGACAACAGTGTTCATGCCCCCCAACTCCTTCTGCTCACACACACACACACACACACACACACACACACACACACACACACACACACACACACACACACACACACACACACACACACACACACACACACACACACACACACACACACACACACACACACACACACACACACACACACTTTTGATTTGATTAGAAGTATGACTGATCTCACAAGTTTTATATTGTATAGCTCAGTGGCCATGTGGTTAGAGTGACTGTCCTGAGCTTGGAAGGTTGGGGGTTTGATCCCAGGTCGAGTCATACCAAAAGGGGCCAGATTCCTCTCTGCTTGTCACTCAGCATTAAAGAAAAGGAATTGGGGGTAAGGTCCTGCGATAGACTAGTGTCCAGTGGGTGTACTTGTGTTGAACGCTTCATCAAAAGCCTCACACTACAGTAGATAGGCTCATGCCGTTCTGGCTTGGACAAGGCTACGTAGCTACTTATATAGCTCAATACTCTCTAAAAGGCATTAATAATGGATAAAAACTAACTTTTTTCATTTTATCTCTCCATCTCAGAGAAAGGGGAATGGAATGATAAGCAGTGCAACCAAACCAATGACTTTCTGTGTGCCTTCAAACCTGATGAAAGAGAGGAAATTAATGAAGGAGAAGAAGAAGAGGGGATGGTGGAAAAGGGGAGTGAGAGGTTTATCATTTAGAGTAGATGACAGATGAGCAATCAAGTGAGCCCAAAGTAAGATTTAACGAAACAACTGGTAGTGTTAGAAACTTCAAGACACATTGCATTTGAGGATCCTATCTAGACCTATTGTCAGAAAACAGTGTGACCTAATGTATTTTCAGGAAGAATGGCGTCGATAAAAATGCTGCGTCACGTGTTTGTACTATGAAACATTATGCGTTTTTTGATTAGCAAATAAAAAAAAGCAATACAAAAAATATTTTAATGAATCAATAATCATTGCATTACTTTATTTTGTTGACCTGGCCTTATTTAGCTATATTTAGAGAGCAGATGGGGACAAAGGGGTCAAGAAATAACAACACAAATACAGACTCATTTTATTTATAGATGGACAACCCACTGGGTTGACTTTACAGATTTAGAATTTAACCTATTACCTTTCAATTCGGGGCCCTGTTTGAGTAGTGTGCCCAAAACAGAGATCATGCGTGATATTGACTTTGCATGCGTTTTTACGCATGCTATTGATCAGAGAGAGAGAGAGAGAGAGAGGGATTAATCGCCCTCTGCACAACTGTTGCTCTAATCCTCCTTGAGAGGATAGGCTTAGTAAAACTACAGGTTGGAGACGCTGCTACAGCCATATTGAACAGACATTTTGTAAAAAAAAAAGATTGTTCTTTTTTTATTTGATGACCATATTCTAATGGCCTACTAAATATTTTTACAACTAACTTTGACATTTATTTTCGGCCAAGTCACTGGATGAATCAGTAGGCTATTAAATTGTAATGGTCTAATTTGGTAACCTTTTAATTAGTGGTTGTAGATTGGAATATCGCTTTTTGATAGTTTAGAGATTGTGACAGTGGCAACACAGTTTTGAAGATGAAGGACCGATTGGAACAGTTGAAGGCGGTAAGCTACGTCTTTTTATACACTTGTTCATGTTTTCATAACCTTGCTTGCTATTAGCTTAACATATAACCGTTGCTAATCATATATAATTATATAATAGGGATGGGGGACGTATCAGATTTACTCGTTTGTTTTTGCGCACTAGATGCGGTTGGTCCGGATGAGCGGTTTGGCCATAACGTTAAAACAACTGTTTGATCCCATTTCCAGGCCTAGAAAAGCGGAAATAGCCTAGTTGAACATTGGGCTAATAAACATTAGAGCATTAATTTATTCTAGGAAGTAGGTAGGCCTAAATGGGGTGTGATGATATTCAGGCTGTACACTTGTTAATTGGTGGTGCGTTACAAATGGAGGGGGGTGGGTACAGAGAGGCGAACAGAAGGGTTGATTTAAGGAAAGATGAAAGGATTGTTTTCTTCTAATTTCCTGCACCTCTTCCAAGATCTCAATGTCATCGATGTAGGCTATTCATTGTAGCTCGTGTGCGCTGCAATCCTTATTGTGTCTGGTTAAAAAAAGTAACTTTATAGTGGCTTCAAAACACGTTGTTTCACTGATGTAAGAACCGCTAAAAAGCCTGTGAGTGTAATTATCTCACCACAAACACACCACCACAACAACTCTGTCTGTCTGTGTGTGTGTCAACAGAAAAGTGATGTGGCTGGGGACGATGTGGAGATTCCAGTGGAGAACCAAGCCTTTATGGATGACTTCTTCGCCCAGGTATTTCTGACCGTACTCCTGATGTTTGTGTTTGTGTGTGTGTATTTGTGTGCGTGTGTGTTCACCAGTGTGTCATCATTGCCTGTCTCTGTCTCAGACTGAGGAGATTCGCAGCAGCATCGATAAGATAGATGAGAGTGTGGCGCAAGCAAAGAAGCTGTACTCTACCATCCTCTCCGCCCCTACATCAGAGCAGAGTAAACATCATCATTCAATCCCACACTCTCTCTGCCCCCTCTCTCTCTCCTTCACCCTCTCTCTCTCTTTGTTGTCTCGCCCACTTTATTTCCATTCCATATTGTTCATCTTTGTGGCTTGTTGATACTTCTATGTTACACCCGCTCTTTTCTCTCTTTCTCTGTGCTCACCAGAGACGCAAGATGATTTGGAGGCAGTCACCAACGACATCAAGAAAGCAGCTGGCACCGCTCGCAACAAACTAAAGAGTCAGTAATTCTTGACCCTTTAAATAGTCTTTCTGACAACCAACCATTTTCTGACGACCAGCACAACAGTCATCAAATTGTATAAACATAGTTTTCCTGTCAAGATAAATGGTTTTTGAATGCCATGGACTCCAATGCCATAGTCATTTTCTGTTGTTGTCGATGGCCGTAGTCACGGTAACGGTTGCATGTTCCCATCCCTGGCAGGTATCGAGAAGCAACTTGASACAAACACAGAGGAACGGTCGTCAGCAGACACGAGGATTCGGAAGTCCCAGGTAACCCTTAAAAAAACTAACTAACCTCAACCATACCCTTAACTCTATCGGTTTGCATGTCAATCATGTCCCCGTCGTTTTTCCTGTTGGAGACTCGGGTTCCATCCCCACTGGTTACCATAACAACCTCTGTACCCACCTCCACCTTTTCCCAGCATGCCATCCTGGCCAAGAAGTTTGTGGAGGTGATGACCAAGTACAACGAGGCTCAGACGGATTTTAGAGACAAGAGCAAAGGCCGCATCGCCCGGCAGCTGGAGATCAGTGAGTCTGACGTCTATGAACCTTCATAACCATGTGATAACTATGTCATAACCAGTAGTAGAGACAAGATACCTGGTGTAACTAGGGCCAGGGTCAATTGTCAGGAAAAAAATCCAGGCCCAAGTTACCTTAAGTCGTAGATGGGAGTGCATGTTTTAACCTACCACAGACGGATTCAAACCAATACAATYCTCTTTACCAGTTCAAATACTTGGAAAATCCTTTCAAATAGTTTGAGTGTTTGCTTGAATCTGCCTGGAGTTAGGCAGGGTTGCAGTTTTATCACTTTTCCTTTCTGGTTTATTAAGCCAGGCAAGCTCAAACAGACACAGATAAAGTATTTGAAACCCAGATCTGCTGTTGATGGCATGTATTAGTATAGTCTATGCCAGCATTAAGGGCCTGTTATATGTTATTAACTTGTTATTAAGCATTTCAAACATGTTATTAACCCTTTCATACATGTTATTAACCCCTTTCTGTGAACTCTCCACTCCACAGCGGGAAAAACAACGACCGATGAGGAGCTGGAGGAGATGTTGGAAGGAGGGAACGCAGCTGTCTTCACCGCAGGGGTAATTCTGTGTGTGTTTGTGCGTATGTGTGCATGTGTACAAGCGAGAATGTGTGTGTGTGTGTGTGTGGTGTGTGTGTGTGTGTGTGTGTGTGTGTGTGTGTGTGTGTGTTTCAAGCGAGAATGCTTGTGAGTGTGTATGTGTACAAGCGAGAATGCTTGTGAGTGAGTCTGTACAAGCAAGAATGCGTGTGAGTGTGTGTGTTAAACCGTTGTGTATACTCTCTCCTAGTGTGGGTGTTAAACAGTTTGTGTATATCCTCTCGTATGTGTTTTGTAGATCATGAGTCGGGTATATCGAAGCAGGCGTTGAATGAGATCGAGGCGCGGATCAAAGATTGTGAGGCTGGAGAGCAGCATCAAAGAGCTTCATGACATGTTCGTGGACATTGCTATGCTGGTGGAGAACCAGGTAACCCTTCACACCTTTTAGGTTGCATCCCAAATGGCACCCTATTCCCTACGTAGTGCACTGCTTTTGACCGCTGTTTGTGTGTGCCTCTCCCAACACTCCGCCCACTCCCTTCAAAGGGCGGTATGATTGACAAGATTGAGAGCAACATGGACCAATCGGTGGGCTTCGTAGAGCGGGCMGTTGCCGACACCAAGAAAGCAGCCAAATTTCAGCAGGAGGCCCGTAGGGTGAGTGGGGCTGAAACCATAGAATTAGAATGAGTAGAATGGCCGTCCCCATTCAGGTGAATGATGCCATAATAGGTCATTCTATTTATACGGCTGCAACGTCCTGTTTATAGGGCCACTTCAGTTCGGTCCCTAGACCTATTATCTATCACCTTGGTCCATACAGGAGAAGGGATACATTGGCTTCGTCCAAAATGGCACCCTGTTACCTTCATAGTGCATTGCTTTTGAAAGTACTGCACTATACAGAGAAAAGGGTGCCATTTGGGACATACACTAAATCTACTGTCTTGTACAGGGGGTTCAGCATTCTCACTGATGCAAAGAATCTCTTAAAAACTTCAGAACTTGCAATGGCACATTGAGTCTCTAAATATTTATCGTGGGTTATGATTTCTCTCTGTGGTCAGGTCAATCTTCCCTTTTGTTTTTCTGAGTTTTTGTTTGTTCTTTTTCTTCTCTCCCTTCCCTTCATTGTTTCTTTATATTTATTCCTCCTCTTCCTCTTCTGTGTCCTCTTACTCTCTCGCATCCTCTGTCTTTCTTTGCCTCTTTCTTTCCGTTTTCCGCCCTTTAGAAGCAGATGATGATCATGTGCTGCTGTGTCATTCTCTGTGTCATCGGAGGGTCCTTCCTCTACAGCTTTATCAAATAGGAAATACCGTCCGGGGAAAACTTGTTGTGAAACTGAGAGGTGTTCAAAACTCCAAACTTAAACTTTTAAATCATGTATTGATCCAGAAGGATGTTACCCTGGTCACAGATCTCTTTGTACTCTTGCAAACGCCATTCCTGTCCCTGTCAAGCCAAACGTGTGGATTTCCAAGTTTGATCAGGGCCTGGATTTATAAAGCCTTTCAGAGTATGAGTGCAGATCTGGGATCAGTTGAACCTTTTAGATCACAGTGAATAAGATTACATGGACAGGCGGGGCAGGATCCTAGATCAGCACTCCTACTCTGAGATGCTTTATCAATACGGGACCAGATTAGATAACGTTAGATCCAGGTTATTCTTAGTCTGTGTTCCACATGGCACCCTATTCCCCTTGTAGTGTATAGGAAATAGGGTGCCATTTGGGATGTAGACGTAGGCTGTATTATTGGGCTCTTAACGTGATAATCACTTATGACTCTGGCCTCAGGGGAAGTTGAAGAGGAGTGTCCCAGATTACCCCCAGTCTAACCTGGGTGGATGGATCAACAGTGGTCACTCTGTCAAGAGATGCATACAGCGCTACTCAGAGGAGATACACTTCAGTCCGGCTTAAGGCCTTCCACCCTTTCGTCTTCTCTCTCCCTCTTGTCTTTTTCTCTGTCTTTCTCTCTCTCGCTCTCACACACACACACTCTCTCTCTCCCTCTTTTCCCCTCTCTCTCTCTCGTTCCTCTTTTCAGGCATGCTTCTCCCCACAGCTCCTTTTCCCACTTCAAGGATTTGTGTCAATTAGCTTTGGTAGTGTGGCTCCTTAATAATCTAAGCCAAGACAGGTCAATGATAACACTGTGTAATCATGTCAAGTAACCTAAAGATATTGGTAAACAAATTAATATGATAAAACGAAGATTCACTGCCCTATTGTCAGCTAGTAATCATAATGATCCCAAAATGGCACGTTTTTATGTTAATATTGTATTATTGTGTGTTGAAGTTATTGCTTAATATTGTACTCATGTCATTTTTATCCTACATGTGTGTCGATGCATGTACCACCAAGGAGCATGCCTGTGTCATAAAACTGTCACATGCGCTCTCTCTACAAATGATGTGTATAAACCCTGGATGACTGTATGTGTATAACCCCTGTATTGAAGCCACCGTGCAGCCATCTTGGTAATCCTCCTCAATGGTTAAAAGATTTTGGAAGCTATAGAAATGCATTTGTTAATGTCTACATTCGTTTTGACACYTTTATTCTATTACATACGCTTTAATGCATACTTTTAAATTATATTATGTGGCCTAAACATTTTATTTTTTAATGGGGAGAGTACTAACGTTACTGTCCCCACTACAAAAAAAATACTTAAATTCATGTAATTTTGTCTTTGAAATACTATGGAGGACTACTCCTTTTAGGGAGTGCCAATATGGCCGACCGGTGGCTTCAAAGCATCTCAATGGCCAATACATAGCATCAGCAGTCCAGGGTTTATTTATATAAGCCATTGCTCTCTACCCCCTCTAATAATAGATAGGATAGTATGTTTGTTGTGATGCAAGCAAGCAGTATCAAGTGAATAGCCAATGTCTGTGTGTGTTTGTGTCTTCAGTCACATACATTTGTAGTGATTTTGTAGACATTTATATGGAAAATGTTATCTGAACAAAATGTAAGGTCAGATTTCAGTTTTTTGTAGCATTTCCCCTCTGTTGACAAATAATAAAAATTAAAAAATCGCCATTTGCCAAATGTTTTTATTTGTAAGTTTTCATTATTCAACTACTTTAAACAGCTTTGAAAAAATAGGAATAAAACAAAACGAATTGCCTTTGACTTCTCTCGCCGTCTGTATATTGTTTAATTGGCAGGCCAAATCCTCCAATTGTTGCCATCCTCCCAACTGTGGGACCAATAGACAGCAGCTTCCGGACAACTGCCATGAATGGGCGGCTTTGCTGTAGCAATCCATGACCAAAGTAGCTACCCAGAAAACGTGTCTCAGCTATGCAAACCTCCGGGAGTCAAGACACAGCAGAAGCCAGGCGGCAGACTGGCCCCGTCGACCGTCCTTGAACAGGTCTACTCAATCATGGTGGTGTGTAACGGAAATACATTTTAATTTTATGGGTTCATAAGTTATATGGCAGGTCTGGCAATTTTTGTAAGGAGGTTGAGTTGGGTAACACGATGTATGAATTGCGTGGTAGTTCATTGGCTGCTTTATTGACCCTTTTGTATGTTGACCAATTATTATTCTCCTTTGACGATAGTAGCAAAATGGTTGCCAATTGGAGTTCGATTCGTCAAATAACTCGCAATTTAATTGGTCATTCATGTGTCGGTATTACTTTGTTTTACGTGTGTTCAAGCCTTATCGACAAAATGTATTTCTGAGTGACATAATTACCGACCATTTAGCGTCTCGCCGGCTTTGCGGTCGTTGGACGATTTTATTGTTGTAGGCGGGTCTTGAGAAACTAGTGTTGTTTTGTGAGGAGATGAAAATGGCGGCGGATGGCTGACCGCCGTCTATCGGATATTATACATAAAACTGCGATTTAAACCAGCGTTCTCTGTCGATTTTAACAGAACGTCATGTCATTTAATATGACCAGGTTTAAAGGATTTTCTAAACTCTTTGGTTGATTGAAGTTTTCCAAAAGACAAAGCGGAAAGTTCCTTTGGAAATAGATTGCTCGCTGCCTGTTGTTGCATTTTAAAATTAGACGTTCGTTTTAGTTTAGCGAACAGTTTGTTCAGCATAATAAG
Source organism: Salvelinus sp. IW2-2015 (assembly GCF_002910315.2). NCBI lineage: Eukaryota > Metazoa > Chordata > Actinopteri > Salmoniformes > Salmonidae > Salvelinus > Salvelinus sp. IW2-2015. Next base: position 50,923,791 of record NC_036853.1, read on the forward strand.
AGAATGTGTTTGAACTACATGCCGCAAATAACCCAGGACTGGTAACCCCCCCCACCCCCTAAAACTAGCCAGACAAGTGTCTAAATTGTATCATCAGGAAGCTACACTCTATAGCTAACGTTAGCTATAACACGATAACCCTTACATAATGAACCACACTACAATCCCAAATGCAATATTGGCGCTATCAACAAACGAAAGCTTGCTAGTTAATCCCATTCTCTCGGTATTTTTTTTTTTTGGTGATCGACAACAATGCTTCCTTTTGGTGGGGGATAGCTAGCCAAATATGCTAGCCTCTTTACTTTAGTATTTCACTAGCTATGTCCTAGTGSTAATTATCTACCTTTAGCTGTAAATAACATAACGTTGTAATGTGTAAACGCTCGTGCTTTATTTATACGGTGGTTTTAATCAAATCAAAATGTATTAACATGGCTACGTTSCTGACTGTATTTTAAATTTAGTTTGTCAGATTTGAAAGGCTTTTTTTTACCCGCAAGTGACAGTGGACATAAATATTACACTACTAGAAATAAATAGATAAGTTAAGCTACATTTCCAATCACGAGCTAGTTGTAGTGTTCAGCAGCTTGACAGCGCAATCAGGTACCCACGTGTATCGGCGAACCGCCTACCAAATAAGCAGTCCACTGTCTCAAGTGACAGTCATAAAACATGGAAYATAAGCGTCGACCAAGATTCAGCAAGCGGCTGGTAAGTAACTAGTTGGCCCAGCGTTATTTCAACGTCTCCCTGTTTTGTCTGTATTTAAAATCCATAGCTAACGGTAATTTAGACGTTGATGGTGATTAACTATTTGAAATGGCATGGACTACCGCTAGTTACTAACTATATTGAAAGGTGCGTAGTATGGGCATTTAATATTTTAGTGTGTTCAACTGTCCATATGGATTGAGATGTTGGAATTATAAAGACAGAGGAAGTGAGTTATGTTTCTAGTCTGCGGTTCAATTCCATGACTTGCACCAAGACTTGTACCCCATAGTTTAGGTTATGGGAATAACTCGTGTTTTTTCCCTAAGTAACAATTTATTTCCAATACCAAATAGCTGAGAAGCTTTATCTTGCTTGATGGCGTCGTGTAGTCCAGATTGGCACTGTTGACTGTAACTTGAGAAAGTACAATAAGTAGTGCCTTATAAAGGGAATATGGTGCATTTTTAAGACGAGCCAGGTTCATGTGTTCATCGCTTGGGGGTTAAACAATGCATCATGTCACAGTCGCTCCAAAACATTGTAAAAGCAAACAGAGCGGAAGACATTTGGTTAAAGAGGACCGGATCAACCATGTCTGGAGGAGTGAACACAGGGTTAGGTTGGGCTGGGATTAGTGTGAGAGCTAGCTAAATCCTTGGAAAGGAATATTGTACATTTTTGTTACACGGTACTTTTTCCCCCCTCCCCAATTTCATGGTGTCCAATTGGTGGTAGTTACAGTCTTGTCTCATCGCTGCAACTCCCGTACGGACTCGGGAGAGGCGAAGGTCCTCAGAAACACAACCCAACCTAGCCGCACTGCTTCTTGACACAATGCCCATCCAACTCGGAAGCCAGCCGGACCAATGTGTCAGAGGAAAAAKCGTACACCTAGCGACCTGGTCAGCGTGCACTGCGCCCGGCCCGCCACAGGAGTCACTAGTGCACGATGGGACTAACCCGGACGATGCTGGACCTCCCGGTCGCGGCCGAACCCGGAATCTCTGGTGGCACAGCTAGCACTGCGATGCAGTGCCTTAGACCACTGCACCACCCGGGAGGCTACATGGTACATTTTTAATTGAGGGTCCAATATGTCAGATAAGATTATTGATTGATGTGTTTGAGGTGAGTTCTTTTTTTTCTGCGTGTTGAGAGAATTTGAACCTGTATTGCAGGTAGGGTGACTAGGGTCTGCAGCCTACCTGACTGTGTAGAATCTGGATAGTTACAGGTGAGGTGAAACAAAAGGCTGTTACTAGGCAATGGACCATAGACCTGATGTTTATACTATACAATGGAGGTATGTGTGTGTGCACGAACAAGTGTGTGTGTGATTGTTAAAGTTGGGTTTTAAATGATAGTCACGTTTGTAGGAGCAGAAGCAGAACAGGCAGCATCATGCAGAGAATACGTCTTATCAATTATGAATAGGCTGAGATGTAGTCAGTAGTGGTCAGGTCTACATCTCTTAGTCTCTGGTCTGTTAGGGAGAGGGAGTTTTTTTTCTTTGCCTGTACTTTGAGCCATGCATCTCCAGAAGGCATATTGCCTGCAATACAACAGTGCCAGTGATGAAACGGGAGAAGAGAGAAGGGGATTGGAGGGGGGATGTGTGAGTGGAGAGGACACTGTGGTGAGAGCACGCTGTCTGCTCTGTGTGAAGCGAGAGGAGAAGTTACTGGGGAGGCTGGCTGCCTGACTGGCCATGTGAGCAGAAATGCGGAAAACACGGATGGAGATAGATGGAGGGGGGGGACACTGCAGAGGCGGAAGAATGACAGAGCTGGATAGACTGCAGGCCTCTTATTCTCTGAAAAGCAAGGAGAGGGGGAGCGGAGGATGGCGAACGAAGGAGAGATGCTGCTGCACTACGCCAGAGATGAAGGGATGTGGGAAGGGAGGAGGAAGAAGAAGAAGAAAGATAGAGGAGGAGGAGGAGGGATGGAATGGTGACACTGAAGGTGCGAGGTGTGTAGAGTCTCCATCCCACAGGATTCCCCAAGGTGCACTGCAGGAGAGGGAAAGGGCAAGATAAATATGATGGAGAGGATACTGGATTGCTACAGTGAGGGAGGGAGAGAACATCTGTAACCCTGCTGGTACTGGCTCCGAGACCCACCGTCTCTTGGCGACGATCTTTGATAATAAACATGGATAATGCAGTTAGATACTGCATCTGCCGTGTGCCCTTACCCACTCTGGTTGCTCAGGCGTCGTGGCGCGATTGTGTAGCTCAGGGTCGTCTATTGTTTCTTGAGTAGCTGAGTGAGTGGGCGGCCGGGAGACCCAGGAGGTGATCTAGACCGAAGGCGCTGGCTGTCCGTTGTTCCACAGCCAAGGCGTGTCCCAGACGGATCCACTCCCTCCCGCTCCCATGTCCCTGGCATGGTGCTCCAATCCAGACTGTTTCTCTCTCGAGTCTGTTGTCACACAAGCAGAATTCCTGCCTTGGGAATACTAGGTGGCGCTGGACACTGCGGTATGTGTGACCAGCAGCTGGTCTGTGTGATGTCTCAGTTAAAGGTCGTTGGTTCCGCCGGGTGCTGTAGCAACGTAGTGCGTCACTGAGAGACGGAATGCTGTGTCTCAAATGGCACCCTATTCCCTACACAGTGCACTATCTAGGGAGCCATTTGGTACGCGCAGCCACTGTCCACTGTACTGGGCAGTGGCCCAGGGGAGCACAGACCGACTGGCGCACTGCGTTACACCACTCACTCCAATGCCGTTGTGTCCGTCTCCTATACCAAACCACCTGAATGGAACAAAGATCTCCCGTCAACCCTGGCTTARAGATGGATAATGGATTTTGAATTTACTGGGACAGGGTCGTCTTRTTGAAGGGCTGGGCCGCCCGGACCAAGGAGGATTGCAGTGGCTAGCTGGCGGATGAGCAGTGAGATGGAGGTAGGGCTGMTACTGGTGCCTCATTCTGCATCCCATGGCACTGATTTGGCTGCTACAGCGGTGGATACTAGTGCTGTTTAATGTCTCGCTGTAGAGTGGCATTGGCTTGTGGCTGTCGTTTCACATTGTGTGGTGTTTGCAAGGAGGCGTGTGTTTGTGTGTTRAGGGCCGGCTGAGGATGTTTTAGAGGTGTGTGAGACGGGCGGAGAGATTGCATTCTCAGACACCTCTTATTGTTGTCCCTGAGCTCTGGGCTGCTGGACCCCCACCCCCTCCCTGGGTCAGCTGGTGCATTGCTATGGCAACCCTGGTCCACTCCCTGGTCCACTTTGTGTAGCTGTTAGCGATAGTGCTAWTGATAACCGTCAGCTGGTAGACGGAAAGGGTTTCCCAAAAAAKCTTCAGTTAAATGTTGACTAAAAAGTAGCCTCTGCCTTTCTGGCAGAATGATATCYTGATTTTTTGCATCAATCCAATGGCCACTTGTTTTGCAAACTCTGAAATCACATGAGCGCTACACCACCATCAATGAAGCATCAAGCCTCCAGTTGACAGATAGAGCTGGTGAATAAGTAGTGGGGATGGGGGACAATATTGAGCGGATGAGCAGGGGGAATGGAAGCACTGGGTAAAAAAAAAGGGCTCCGGGTAACCCCCCCCCCCCCTTCCTTCCTCTTTATTTATCCCCCCCATCCCTGAGAGAAGGGAGAGTCGGTGAGGGGAAATTAATGATCTGCTACATTAGAGAGAATTGATACCCTGGCCTGAACATCAATGTATTGTGTGTGTTCTGTGTTGATGGGTTTGTGTGGGTGTGTTCTTTCCTCCTTGCCCCAGTGTGTGTTGTAATACAGATACTTTTTGTAGGAGGGAGGAGCAGGTCATGTACTGTGTGTGGGAGCATTGTTTACACAGCCAAACGCTGCGGTCTTTAAGTAGCATTACATGTTACAGAAATACCTTAAAGAACCTGGGAGAAGTATTAAGCCTAACTATTACAGAAATACTGTAAATACCCTAAAATAGTGCGATGGGATTTAAAGGGTATACAGCTGCTGAACACAGAGGTAAATCTGTTCTTTATTCCTTTTCCCTCTTCCTCCTCGCATTCCTCTTCCCTATTCCCTTTTGCTTTCCACCTCTCCTTTCRCCTCTTCCTCTTCTTTCCTCTCTCCAGCGGTCGGGCACGCGGCGGCGCTACCATGACGATGGTATCTCGGACGACGAGATCGAGGGGAAGAGGACCTTTGACCTGGAGGAGAAGCTGACGAGCGAGAGGTTCACCTCAGACAGGGTCAAACGCATGGAGGGGAAAGGTCAGTGTTGGTTGTCATCACCGTAGAATGACGGAGGGTTTGAGACATTGGCTGCATCTGAAATTGCACCCTATTTCCTATATGAAATGCACTGTAAGGAAGGGAATAGGGTCTCATTTGCACGTCGCTTACAAACTTGAGTYGCTTTGAGGATTCCCGTTTAGTTTATGGCTTATTGTGGTTTGTTTTTCCAGACCTCACGTTTGAGTACATCCAAAGAGGTGGGTTGAGGGACCCGATCATCTTTGAGAAGCCAGACGGACTGGGCATCAAGTACGTCCTACTTTTCCCCCTCAACTCTGTTGGAAACACACTCACTTTATTCTCTCTGGGGCGATTAGAATGGCTGAGATTGCGTTGAGTTTGTAAGTCTCTGAGTAATATGTAACCCTGGTTTGTCGTGCTCCCTAAAGGATGCCAGATCCAGACTTCAGTGTGAACGACGTCAAGATATTTGTCGGTAAGATTCCCTCCTCCTCCAGTGCTTCTATCCAAACACGCCTCTTCCCTTTTCCAGTTCCTCTCCTTCACCCACTTCTCTCTATTTCTCTCTCTCTCCATCATAACACTCCCTCATTTACATCTCCTTTATTTCTCTCCTTCCCTCGCTCCCATTTTTAACACCACAGTCAACCAAACAAGCCCTGCAGGCTCTAGTTTGATCGGATCTTGACCGTATTACCCCAGTGATATGGTCAAGTGCTGCAAAGAAGGACCTAGAAAAGCTGCAGCTGGCCCAGAACAGAGCTGCAAGTGTTGCCCTTCAATGTACACATGTCAGTCTCTCTTGGCTCCAAGTACAGGAGAGATTTGACTGCATCAATTCTTGTTTTTGAGAAATATTGTTAATTTCCAAATTGTCTGTATAAACCATTTCTATATAACTCTGATAGGCATGCTTACCCACCAGACATGCCACCAGGGGTCTCTTCACAGTCGAGACCAAATCGAGAACAGATTCAAGGCAACGCACATTATTCTATAGAGACGTTATCATATGGCACACCCTTCCATCTCAAATGACTCAAGCAAACCGCAAAAAAATTGCTTCAAAACAACACCTCACAGAACAATGCCGCTCCCCATCTGACCTAATTAACTGATAGCCATTATGTACAGAGCATTCAGAACATATTCGGACCCCTTCACCTTTTCCACATTTTGTCACGTTACAGCCTTATTCTAAAATGGATTAAACTGTATAGTTTTTTTCATCTATCTAAACACAATACCCCATAATGACAAAGCAAAAACAGGTTTTTGTACATTTTTGCAAAAAAATAAATATTATTATTATTATTCAGACCCTTTACTCGCTACTTTGTTGAAGCACCTTTGGCAGCGATTACAGCCTCGAGTCTTCTTGGGTATGATGCTACAAGCTTGGCACACCTGTATTTGGGGAGTTTCTCCCATTATTCTCTGCAGATTCTCTCGGTCAGGTTGGATGGGGAGCGTTGCTGCACAGCTATTTTCAAGTCTCTCCAGAGATGTTCGATCGGGTTCAAGTCCGYGCTCTGGCTGGGCCACTCAAGGACTTCTCCCGAAGCCACTCTTGCATTGTCTTGGCTGTGTGCTTAGGGTCGTTGTCCTGTTGGAAGGTGAACCTTCGCCCCAGAATGAGGACCTGAGCACTCTGTAGCAGGTTTTCATCAAGGATCTCTGTACTTTGCTCCATTCATCTTTGCCTTGATCCTGACCAGTCTCCCAGTCCATGCCTGCTGCTGAAAAACATCCCCACAGCATGATGCTGTCACCACCATGCTTTACTGTAGGGATGGTGCCAGGTTTCCTCCAGATGTGACGCTTGGCATTCAGGCCAAAGAGTTCTATCTTGGTTTCATCAGACCAGAGAATCTTGTTTCTCATGGTCTGAGAGTCCTTTAGGTGCCGTTTGGAKAACTCCAAGCTGGCTATCATGTGCCTTTTACTAAGGAGTGGTTTCCATCTGGCCACTCTACCATAAAGGCCTGATTGGTGGAGTGCTGCAGAGATGGTTGTCCTTCTGGAACGTTCTCTGGAGCTCTCTTTCAGAGTGACCATCAGGTTCTTGGTCACCTCCCTGACCAAGGCCCTTCTCACCCGGTTGCTCAGTTTGGCCGGGTGGKCAGCTCTAGGAAGAGTCTTGGTGGTTCCAAACTTCTTCCGTTTAAGAATGATGGAGGCCAATGTATTCTTGAGGACCTGCAATGCTGCAGACATGTTTTGGTACCCTTCCCCAGATCTGTGCCTCGACACAATCCTGTCTCGGAGCTCTACGGATAATTCCTTCAACCTCATGGCTTGATCTTTGCTCTGACATGCTCTGTCAATTGTGGGACCTTAAATAGACATGTGTGCCTTTCCAAATCATGTCCAATCAATGGAATTTACCACAGGTGGACTCCAATCAAGTTGTAGAAACATCTCAAAGATGATCAATGGAAACAGGATGCACCTGAGCTCGATTTCGAGTCTCCTAGCAAAGGGTCTGAAATCTTATGTAAATATGGTATTTCTGTTTTTTTATCTTTAATAAATTAGCAAAACATTTTTTTCAAAACACTTTTTGCTTGCCATTTTGGGGTATTGTGTGTAGATTGAGATTTGTATTTATTTAATCAATTTTAGAAAAAGGCTGTAACGTAACAAAATGTGGAAAAGGCAGCGTGCCTGAATACTTTTCGAATGCACCGTACATATAATGATGTGTGGGTAACTGTCAGTAGGGCCTTTTTTTGTTCCCATTTTAATTGGTGTAGTTCAGTCCTTGAGCTGTTCTTGTCTATTGATGTTCTCATGTCATGTTTCGTGTTCTGGAAGAGTAGCTTCTGCTTCAGCGACAGTTAATGGGGATCCCAATAGAATACCAAATACTCTCTTACCTTCCATTTTCCTCCTCTCACCTTTTCTGTCTCCCTCTTTCTCTCCTTTGTTCCTCTCACCGTATCACCCCTCTGTCTGTACCCCTCTCCCCCTCCTTGTCTCCCCCAGGCAGCAGGCGTATGATGGATGTGATGGATGTCAGTACTCAGAAGGGTATAGAGATGTCTATGGCCCAGTGGAGACGTTACTACGAGACGCCCCCCTCCCAGAGGGACAAACTCTACAACGTCATCAGCCTGGAGTTTAGCCACACCAAGCTGGAGAACCTGGTCCAGAGGCCTGCATCGGTCAGTCTGAGAGATACATACATACATACATACATACATACCAAGCTGACGGACCTGGTCCAGAGGCCCACGTTGGCCAGTCTGAGACACACGCGGACACACACACATGTATATATCGGCACACACACCCTCCTGTCTGTTCTTACCGCCTCCTGTGTATCCTATCAGGTGGACATCATAGACTGGGTGGACAACATGTGGCCTCGGCACCTGAAGGAGAGACAGAGAGACTCCACCAACTCCATCACAGACATGCAGTACCCCAAAGTGCAGTAGTTAGCTATCTGTGTCCCAAATGGCACCCTAATAGTGCACAACTTGACCATGGTCCGTAGGCCCTGTCAACTCCATCACAGATATGCAGTACCCCAAAGTGCGAAGTGCGACCCTCTCCCTCATCAACTGCATTCTCCTTCCCTCTTTCTCTCCTCTCCTCCTCTGTTCCAGTACTGTCTAATGAGTGTGCAGGGCTGCTACACGGACTTCCACATAGACTTTGGAGGTTCCTCGGTGTGGTACCACATACTGCGTGGAGGCAAGGTAACAACGGAATGTACGACTTGGACTCGAGTCTCGACCCGTTCTATTTGGGACCTGACTTAAGACTCGGACCCTACGACTTGGGACTCGAATAAGAGTGACTCTAGTTTCCTCTCACTTACCTCTTGAGCTCTTACTTCCTGTCAGTGTTCTGGCTGATCCCGCCCACGCCTCAGAACCTGGAGCTGTATGAGGACTGGGTGTTGTCAGGGAAACAGGGAGACATCTTCCTGGGAGACAAGGCCCAGGACTGTCAGAGGATAGACTGAAGCAGGGCTATACCTTCATGATCCCCTCAGGTACCCATTAATATGTTGTGAAATCTGTGTGAATGGATTGTAAGTTGTTGTTTTTTAATGTAGAACTGCCTTAATTTTGCTGGACTCCAGGAAGAGTATTGCTCCTTGGCAGCACACACAACCGTTTAATCATACTCATACTATTGCACACATACAGATATTTAACGTTAAACTTTAAACCTAGGTTTTCCTGTTTCTAATGTTTCTTTGTTTGTGTCCTATCAGGTTTGATCCATGCGGTCCTAACACTCCAGTGGACACCCTGGTGTTTGGGAAACTTCCTCCACAGCTTCAACATCCCCATGCAACTCAACATCTACAGCACTCGAGGAACAGGACACGGTGGGACACAACACACACACTCTCTTCTTTTCATCTCTCTCTCCCTAAATGCACTGACTCTTTTTATTCCTGACACTCGTAGAAGAGACGTTCCAATGTATAGTGGAAGTTACTAATAAATTGAAGTTTAACTCTGGTGTCCTGCAAGTACCAAGCTAAGTTCCGTTACCCGTTCTACTATGAGATGTTTGTACGTGTTGGAGAGATACCTCTTCAGTCTGACCAACACCTCCTACCTCACGCCTGACTTCCAGAAACACTCCCTGGCTCGGTCGTGCCAACACTATTCTCGTCCCTCTCACCCTCCTCTGTTTCTCTTTCTCTCACCCCTCCCCTCTGTTTCTCTGTTCTCACCCCTCCCCTCTGCTCTCTCCCCTCTTCTCTCCTCTCTGTTCTCTCACCCCTCACCTCTGTTTCTCTACCCCCCCCCTCTGCTCTCTCACCCTCTCTCTCTCCCTCTCGTTTCTCTCACCCCCTCCATCTCTCTCTCCACCACCTCTACTATTCCAGCTTTACAGCAGGCCTCAGCACTTCTCTAATCACCATTACTCTATATTATAGTGGTTACGTTTGAATGACAGCACGAGATCTATAACTCGAGACGTGCGTTCTCTGTATTTCGTTAGACTAAAAACGTGCCTTTTCTCTTTCCAACTCCACTCTTAATCCTCCCCATCTCCCCCTCCCGCCAGGTCTTACCAGAGACCCCTCCACCTGTGAGTCGGTCAACGGGCACACCCAGGAGGAGGATGAAGAGGGTGCTCCCCCGACCCAGGGCTCTAAGCCTGGGGTGAAGGTTCACCTCACGCCCTTTGAGCTGGAGGGGCTGTGGAACCTGCTGGGGAAGCTAGAGTCTCTGCCCTCACAGAAGAACTGTGTCCCGGCGGGCATACACGATGCTCCCGCTCTGCTGCACGACATCAGGGTGAGGGATGGATGGATGGATGTGGGTGTCTGACAGAATGAAATATCCTCATATCAAAGTGGATGCATACGCATGACTGACTGACTGACTAAGTCACTTTGGATAAAAACCGTCTGCTAAATGGCGTATATATTATAAAGGTTTTGTGTGTGTTTTCATGTACTGACCTTCTCTTGTCCTCTGTAAGGCCCTGCTGAAGGAGCATGCTAATGACATCCCCAAACTGTCCTACACTGGCAAGCCCATCGTCAAGTGGCCCAAGAGGGTGAGAAGCAGACACCGCATTCAGTCACATGCTCATATTGGCCCTTTACACTCCTACCCATATACAMGATCAGATTGGCAGGTTTGGAGGGCAATACGCGCCTTCATTTGGARGCAGTGGCTGTACAGTAACTTGATATACCTGACGTCAGAGCTCAGTCTGTCTGCTTCACAGCGCTGGATGGGTTTGGACTGACAGCCGTGTTTTGAACTTGAGCACCACACGCGACAAGAAGATGCCCTCGTCCCTCCCGCTAATTGGGCGACCTAWTGCACCTTTTTTTGTTGTCTGACTGAGAGAAACGCTGTAAATTTAAGAGGACTCGGATGTATTTAGAACGGTGGAAAGGTCGAGGATGACAATAAATACCGCTTTGATGTCGTTACAAGCAAGCCAAACACCTGGGAGTCCAAATGTGCCCTTCACTTTTCCGTATCATAAAAGTCATGTCTATACAGTGACAACGTTACAAGATAACATGGCGGCGTACCCTGTTCCGAACAGAATGAGCCTGTTTGTTTGTTTGTGGGGGGGGAATTAGCCGCGGAACAAGCACTCCTGACTGACTTTCTATGCTCACCAAAATTCCAATCTGTTTCTCTGAATTGTCTTGTGAAAGCCTAKCGCTGTAAGATCGTATTTTAGAACTTAGCGAGTCATGTTGGCAATAGAATACGCTTTCAAATGATGCCCACCTCACCCAGACTGCAGTTTTCTAGTGAGATGTTTTTGGACAGCGTGAACCACAACAGTAATTGTACGACGTTGCCGATGCAGGGCTGTGTTCCAAACAAATCAACTACAAGTCTGCTGCTCTAGTTCCTCAACGGCACAACTAGGAGAGCTAAAAAAAAAAGACTTTTTTTTTTTTATATAGTTGAAGACTCTTCACATAAGTGCATTAAAATACATATTTTTTATAATGTTACTGAAAGTATCCAGATTACAGTAAATGTAAAATGCAAATCAAGTTTAAATGTTTGGATTCCATCTTGTGTCAGGTGAACTGTTGTCCTCAACTTTGGTTTAATCATTTTCCCATAATGTCCAAACTGTTGCTACCGTGTTTATGCTTTTTAATAGTTGTTCTGTGAGAAACATAAACCTGTAGCCCGGTCCATATAGGCCTATCCCCACAAGTGTTAACACACACACATACKTACTGTGCAAGTCATGCCACATTCTTAGACTGCTACACACCTCACTTTAAATCGATGTACTTTTCTGACTCCTAAATCCAAGGGTGATTTAATCCACAGAGGGATGCTTTCCCAGACAGATTTAAGCCTAGTGCTGGACTGTTGCCTTCGTCTCCCCTATTGTTTAGATTATTATTATTTTTTAAACTTTGAATTCACCTTTATCTCAATAATTCTCGTCCCCCTCCTTCCAGCCGTCGTGGTACCAGCCCCCTCCCCCCCCTCCCCCGGTCCTCTCAATAATTCTCGTCCCCCTCCTTCCAGCCGTTGTGGTACCAGCCCCCTCCTCCCCCGGTGGCTCGTCCCAAGCTGTCTGCCACGGTGGTGCCCCCGCGACCCCAGAAGCCCGCTTCCTCCATGTCCGTGCTGCGGCGGCGGCGTGTGCGGTGTAAGCGCTGCGAGGCGTGCGTCAGGACGGAGTGCGGGGACTGTAACTTCTGCAGGGACATGAAGAAGTTCGGAGGGCCGGGGAAACTCAAACAGACCTGCGTGCTCCGACAGTGTCTGGCGGTGAGAGCGAGCCGGGGGGTGTGTGTGTGTGAGCGAGTGGGATGGTGTGTGTGTGTGAGAGAGAGCGCGAGCGGGGGGGAGGGAGGGCATGTGTGGGTTTGGATGTGTGTGTGAGATGTTTCATCCGTACAGTAGAAGCATTGTCACTGTCTCCCTCTCTTTGCTAGCTGTGTGTATCGTCTACTGCTTTCCTTTGATGCCTGGGTCCTTACTCTGTATCTCTTCTTCCCAGCTAGTATACGGTGTGTGTGTGTGTGTGTGTGTCATTCTGACAGAATATACTAGTCTGTCAGTATATTAACTCTTCCCTTTCTCTCCCCCAGCCGGGTCTGCCCCTGTCAGTGGTGTGTGAGATCTGTGCAGAGGGGAACCAGGAGGGAGGAGAGGGGCCAGTCTTCGCCCTCACCCTCATGGAGTGTTCCAACTGTGCCCAGATAGCCCACCCCGCCTGCCTGAAGGTAACACCGACACTCTCCTCAAACTATACCCTACCTTCAAGTTTCAGCTTGATTTGCCATATGTAATAAATGCATGTTGAAATCTTACTCACCAGAGCTCTCACAATCAAATCAGCATTAAAACACACAACATCACTTTTAGTTGTTGTCTGTCAACAGTACAGATGGAGGTTAAACTCTCCCTCTACCTCTCTCTGTTGGTTCTCAAACAATGCTTTACACTTCTCTGACCGTCTCTCTCCCTCCACCACTGTCTCTCTGTCTCTCTCCCTCCACCTCTGTCTCTCTCCCTCCACCTCTGTCTCTCTGCCTCCACCACTGTCTCTCTGTCTCTCTGCCTCCACCACTGTCTCTCTGTCTCTCTGTTTCCACCTCTGTCTCTCTCCACCACTGTCTGTCTCTCTGGCTCCACCACTGTCTCTCTGGCTCCACCACTGTCTCTCTCTGTCTCTCCGTCTCTGTGTGTCTCTAGGTAACAGGGGATGGTGTGGTGAATACAGATCTGCCCAGCTGCTGGGAGTGTCCCAAATGTGTTCTGGGAATCACCGACACTGAGGTAGACCCTCCTCTATCCACACACACACACACACACACTGTGTCCCGGCTAGCTAACGGCCGTGACTCTCTCCCTGTGCTGTGTGTCAGTCTTCGGGCACCGATGATGATGACAGTGGGGCGTCCGTTGGCCTCGGCGCTGGCGTGAGCTCCCTCTCCGCCACCCAGGGGCCTCTAGGGGTCTCCATGGAGCCAGGCTCTGCTCCTGGGTTGGGGGATGAGGGCTGGGGCAGGGCGATACTGCTATACCCAGGGCTGGTTCCCAACCCCCCCTCCTGGTTCTCCGAGGCGCCCCTTCCCTCCCCTGGGCAGCTACTACTAGAGCAGCACGGCCTCAAGCGGGCGGGGAGATGGGCAAGCGGGCGCAGGAAGAGGGTGAGAGGCCTACCGCTGCCACCGTCCTTCCCCCCGCCCGTTACATCATCATCACGCGCCTATCGCTGCTCTGACTGACGAGGGGAGCAGCTGGGGGAGACGTGGGGCTTTGGGCTCCACAAATACTGTCTGAATGTAGAACCCTTTGCTTTAGGGTCGATATCAGATACTTTATCTGTGTCTGTTTTCAGCTTGCCTGGCTTAATGGACCAATAGAAAAGTCTGGCACTCCAGGCAGACTCAAGAAAAATATTTAAAGGGGTTTTCAACTATTTGAACCCAGGTCTAGTCCATGTATTTGTGAGACAGTATTTGTGGAGCAGAAAGTGTTTGTAYCCTGAACGAAAGCCCAGTGCATGTGGAGGTTGAGCGAGAGAAACAGCAGCTTGTGATGTGAATGTGCTTGTCTGTCTTCAGTGCAGCAGGCATTATGTCAACAGAGATGTTACAGTATTCAATGAACAGTGAATTTCTGTTGCATTGATGTTTCTTTCTTTTTTTGATTTCAGGTGAAGGGGGACAAGAATAAAATGTTACACGCGGTAAGTATGGCAGCCAATAAAAAGGTATTCAATTAAACCGAAGACAGTTTTTCACCCTTTCCCTAAAGGATACTTTGCTCCCTCTTCTTTCCTCTCTCCTTTCCTCTCTCCTTTCCTCTGCCCTCTTTCATTTTCTCCTTTCCTCCTTCCTTCCAGAAACGCAAGTCTTCTTCGTATCTCGACGGTCGCATCGCCAAGATCTACCGTCGCCACAGCCGAGACGACGACGACTCGGGCAGTGATGATGATGATGATGATGAAGGCTCCAGGGGCGGAGGAGGAGGCGCGGCGCAGAAGATGTCCGGGCCACGCCCTCGCGGCAGTGGCTCCGCCTCTCGGAGAGGTTACGGGACTGGGAGGCGGGGCATTTGGAGAGGCTCCTCCCACAGAGGGGCAGGCCGCGGAAGCGGGCTGGCCCCTCACTCCTCCCTGAAGATGAGGCGCGGCAGAGGAGGGCTGGGGGCGGGCCGAGGGGATAGAGAGGGGGGGCGTAGGGAGAGGGGAGGGAGAGTGCGCCTCCGGGGAGGCACCAGGATGCAGAGACGCAGGGACGAGTCAGAGGAGGATGACGACGACGATGATGACGACGACGAGGAAGATGACGACAGCGAGGAAGATCGGCAGCATCACCACCGGCAACGCCGCAGGCGGAGGAGAACGGACGACGATGAGGAAGACGACGATGAGGAAGACAGCTCGGCCCGGGACCTGGAGGGGGAGGATGAGGACGTGGAGGATGAGGAAGACGACGAGAACCGGTCAGACTCTGAACCAGAGCCTCCCGTCCTCCTGGTGTCTGACCTTAACGACGACCTCCTAAACGGCTCGTACCTGACAGTGACCCTACAGCGCCCCCCCAGGGCCAAACGCCACCCCGGCTCCATCGTGCCCAAGCTGGAGGCCGCCATGTCTCCCAGAACCCACGGCGGCGGTCCAGGTTARGTCCAGCATAAAACCCTCGGGAAGACGCGGCACAAAAACGGCACGGTCGCCACCGGCAACGGCCTGGCCCAGCCCGCCAAGAATCCAGTCGGCCGGCCGCCTCGTCATCGTATCAACAATCCCCACGGCGACACAGCAGACAGGGAAAGAGAGAGGGACACTGCCTCTC
>NC_036853.1:50940354-50975424 GCF_002910315.2 Salvelinus sp. IW2-2015
TGCAAGATGAATTAAAACCTTCTCCATCCTCTCTCTCTCTTCCACCCCGTCTCTTCCATCAGGTCTGAAGGAGTTGATGATWGCAGGTTGCTCCTGGTCGTCCATGTCAGCCCTGTCCACCCCCAGCCTGCCGTGCCTCCGTACCCTGGACCTGCGCTGGGCAGAGGGGGTCAAAGACACCCAGATCAGGGACCTGGTCACACCACCAGGTCACTAGCCGATACTAACTGACTAACAGGGGTGTTAGGAGTTAAATCTCTCTCCTTTTCCTACAGGCCYTTATGACTGCAGCAGGCCACTGGTGCCGTGTGTGTTTGACTATAGTAGTTTGTCTTTGAGGAATTATGTAGCTGCTTCACCTCCCCTATGATGAATGAATCTCGAGTTTTAGGTGGTTGGGTTTGGCGAGTAAGTATTGTACATTGAATGGGGTGGGTGTGTGACGGTACTGTACGTATCTAACCCCTCTCTCCCTGCAGGTTGTGACAGTCGGTCTCGGCTGCGTGGCTGTGTGGCGCTGCGTCTAGCCGGCCTGGACATCAGTGACTCCACCCTGAGGCTGATTCTCCGTCACATGCCCCTGCTAGAGAGGCTGGACCTGGCCCACTGCAGGGACCTCACGGATCAGTCCGTCTGCCTGCTCACCGCCGCCGGCACACGCAACACGCTCACGGAGATCAACCTCGCAGGTAGGTGCGCACACACACACACATACTCTCTCCCTCCCATGGAATGCATAGAGATYAACCTTGAAGGTACACACAACCCACATGTGAATTTGCAATTGCTGAGATCAGCCTCGCAAGTACACACACACACACTAATTTCCTTCATACAGGTTGTACACCTCTACCTCTGTCTAAGCCCTCCTTGCCCCTCCTCCCCTTCCTCCCCCAGGCTGTAACAAGCTGACGGACGGCTGTCTGGCGTACCTGAAGAGGGCGTCTGGCCTGGCYCTGCTAGACCTGCGGGGCTGCAAAGGTGTGACGCGGCAGGGCTGTGAGGGCTTCATCTCGGACCTCTCTCACTGCGTCCTGTTCTGTATGACGGAGGAGAAACTCATCCAGAGGATATCGTAAAACTGACCCTGTTCTTACCCCTACGCAAGGGGCACGTAGAGACCCCATACCAGCCAGCAGGGGAGAGAGGGAGCAGCCAACACCCCTCCCCCAAAAAGGAGAGCAAGCGCTCCAAAAAAAGAGGCGAGAACAAAAAAAAAAGTGAAAAGACGTTCCCACTCCTCACTTGGGATGATAGAAGACATGAGAGAGGAGGAGGATGTGTCAGGAGAGGGGAGAATGTGCTGTTGCAGCATCTTGTGTTATTAGGAGGTTAGGAATCATATGAATAGCACAGACTTATGTTAATGTGTTCACGCTACAGGGCTGAAAATGGAACCCTGGGCCTCCCGCAGTGTCTAAGCACTGCATCGCAGTGCTACCTGTGCCACTAGAGAATCCGGGTTCAAGTCCAGTCGCACCGGACGTGACCGGGAGACCCATGAGGCGCGCGAAATTGCCCAGCGTCGTCCAGTTAGGGAGGGTTTGGCCCGCCATGATGTCCTTGTCCCATCACGCACTAGCGACTCCTGTGGCGGCCGGCACAATGCACACTGACACGGTGCCAGGTGTACGGTGTTTCCTCCGACACATTGTGCGGCTGGCTTCCGGTTAAGTGGCATTGTGTCAAGAAGCAGTGCGGCTGATGGGTTGTTGTTTCTGATGGACGTATGGCTCTCGACCTTCGCCTCTCCCGAGTCCGTACGGGAGTTGCAGCGATGAGACAAGACTGTAACTACCAATTGGACACCACAAAAMTGGGGAGAAAAWACGTTWAAAAAAGAAAATGGTAACCCTATGGATTGAATGTGGGTTTTTGTGCTACATGGTCTWTGGTCTACATGAACTAGAGTGAATTAGGGTTTAGGTTTCAGGGGGGGTTGTGAGGGAAGGGGACTGGGGAAGACTCAGACATGACTGGTGTGTCCCACTAGGTCCAGATTCTATGCCACACTGCCCAACACTTCCACGGACTCCTTGGGGAAACCGAGGAGACTCGGAAGCACCGAGGGGATGATGATGATGATGATGAAATGCAAACGAGTGCCAACCCATTCCTAGAAATCCCCCCCATTTCAGCTCTCAGCTCTCTTCTTTTCGTGCCATCCTCACCGCTGTTCCTTACGCTTACAGCCATGAGTTTTGTTGGATAAAAACRGTACTGTATCTCTCATTAGTTACATCCAAAATGGTACCCTGTTCCTCATAGTACACTACTACAGAGCCCTGGTCAAAGGTAGTACTCTATATAGGGAATAGGGTGCTATTTGGGACYAATACATTGTTTCTCTTCAGTTTTACTTGACTCCCTTTCTCACTACCAGCCACTACAGGTCTTAACTTTGCTTCTTTGAATTCCCTCATTTGACAGACTATTTTCCTCCTGTCATTTTAATGTCTTTCCTTTCTGTCAGTCTTTTTACAGGTGTAACGTTTTGTTCGTCCCCCTGTCTCTGTCCCCCATAATGTTATTGTTAATAATGTTGAACCGGAGGGCTCTTGGGTTGGGCGCGTCCCAAATGTCAGCCGTATCCCAATATAGCGTACTACTTTTGAAAAGTATTGCACTATATAGGGAATAGGATACCATTTGGGACGCAYRCTTGGTGAATTGTTTTGGMTACCCTACTGCAGTTGCTCAATGGGACTGTAATGTGCCTGTAGCATTGCAATRAATTATATAATTATTTTCTGAAATGTTTTGCAGAAATTGTTAATTTGTGGTTTTTACAAGAAYAAAAYAAGAAATTAAAACAAGAAAAWTCTGAAATGAATAGTGTGTGCGCACYTCTTGATTGAAATTAAGTTGAGGTCAGTTGCCAAATACAGTGCCAGTCAAGAGTTTGGACACCTACTCATTCAAGGGTTTTTCTTTATTTTTACTATTTTCGACAATGTAGAATAATAGTGAAGACGTGACACATGGAATCATGTAATAACCAAAAAAGTGTTWAAAAAATCMAAATAAATAATAAAACCCTTACACAGTCTGGAGGTGTGTTGGGTCATTGTCCTGTTGAAAAACAAATGATAGTCCCACTAAGCCCAAACCAGATTGGATGATGCATCGCTGCACAYTGSTGTGGTAGCCATGCTGGTTAAGTGTGTCTTGAATTATAAATAKATCYCTGACCATGTCACCAYCAAAGCACCATCACACCACCACCTCCATGCTTCACAGTGGGAACTACACATGCTGAGATCATCCGTTCACCTACTCTGCGTCTCACAAACACAGCGGTTGGAACCAAAAATCTCAAATTTGGACTCATCAGACCAAAGGACAGATTTCCACTGGTCTAATGTCCATTGCTCGTGTTTCTTGGTCTAAGCAAGTCTCTTCTTATTATTGGTGTGGTTTCTTTGCAGAAATTTGACCATGAAGGCCAGATTCAGCCAGTCTCCTCTGCAGATTGAGTTGGAAAGTGTGAAGCATTTATTTGAGCTGGCAATTTCTGAGGCTGGTAACTAATGAATATCCTCTGCAGCAGAGGTAACTCGGGGGTCTTCCTTTCCTTGGTGCGTCCTCATGAGAGCCTGTTTCATCATAGCGCTTGATGGTTTTTTGTGACTGCACTTGAAACTTTCAAAGTTCTTGAAATTTTCCACAATTAACTGACCTCCATTAAAGTAATGATGGACTGTTGTTTCTCTTTGCTTATTTGAGCTGTTCTTGCCATAATATGGACTTAGTCTTTTACCAAATACAATTACAACACAACCGATTGGCTCAAAAAGTATTAAGAAGGAAAGAGATTCCACAAATTAAACAGGCACACCTGTTAATTGAAATGCATTCCAGGTGACTACTTCAAGAAGAATACCAAGAGTTGCAAAGCTGTCAAGGCAAAGGGTGGCGACTTTGAAGAATCTCATAAAATTATATTTGGTTTAACACTTTTTGCTACATATTCCATAGTTTGATCTCGTCAATATTATCTACAATGTAGAAAATAGTTTTAAAAAATTAATGGAATGAGTAGGTGTTTCAACTTTTGACTGGTACTGTAAGCTATCATGTATGTTGGCTGCAGTGTTCATACTGAACATTGTCTCTACATTACTTAAAATCCACTACAATCCATAAGCTTTTAGGGATTATAAAACAATTATTTAATGGTATTCATTTATAAGTGGTTAAAACWTAGAAGGCTCCCATGCACAAAAAGYTGTCCCAGTGGTCCCTGGGAAACGTAGTGCACTCCTACAGTCACCATCTCTGTTGTAGGCTCATCATTAAAGAGAAACTGCAACTCAAAAACTAAACGCTAACTATATAAACAAGTATATCTCCTTTTTAAATAGGATAACATATGCAAGATAAAACATGTAGCAAACAATAGCTTATTAGGCTATGMYTGCATCTGAAATGGAACCCTATTCCCTATATAGTGCACTACCTTTGACCAGGGTTCATATGGCTCTTGTCAAAAGTAGTGCACTATATAAGGAATAGGTTGCCATTCCAGACACCCTGTATCTGTCAGTATTTCATATGTAACATAATGTRGTGTGTTTGAAAGCGGTATATAAAYCAACTTTATACATGCTTCTATTGGGCAATATCTATGTAGGTAGAGTAATTCCTCTGTAACAATGTCCTGTGTTGAAAGCCTATAGAGGGTTCAGGYTGGAGGAGAAGGAGAAAGCGTTGAGCTTGTATCCCGTTCCACTGTAGAACTTATTCTGGAACTCCACCCTGGGAAGAAAGAAAATGGGAATATTAGGGATGGAGAATGATGTGGCGTGAAGGACGTCACGCTGCTTATTCAGTGACTACCACTTCCTCCTGACATGACTCGCGCTGAGGCTCGAACCAAGGACCTCTGCTTTGCTAGCACARGTGACTGCACTCCCGAAGCGTCTTACCAGTACGCGCCACCGACACGTTCACAATTCTGRGACACTTCAGGCTGAGAAGTTTCATACATCCCCATGTGTGTTGTGCGTGGGATACAAATCAACTGGTTGTGTGTGCATTATTTCATGTGTTTGTACGCCTGGGTGAGAGATGGAAGACATCGATGGYCAACAGTATGTGTTTGGTATGTGAATGACCTAAGAGAGATGGAACAAATTGTGACCCACCAGTGCAATCTGAGCGCGTGCAGGAAYGTGGACAGCCCCTCCATGACGAGCAGGATGGAGATGGTGAGTGTGGCAAAGAAGGAAAAGATGACGGCTAGAACTACAGATCCCATGTAGCCCTGCCACGACAGGCTGATATGCATCACCATCACCCATTGCACCTCCGACAGCTCTGCAACACACACACACACACAACTGGTATTATGCCGTGTTTAAAACAACTGGGAACTCTGAAATCTCTGACTTCAGTGCGTTCGAGACAACTGGMAACTCTGAGAAAAACTAGCTTAGACTGAAAAATCGTTTTCAATGGTCATTCAAGTCGGAATTCCAAGACGGAAACGCTGTCATTTTTCTAGAYCTCTCCGTTGTCTTGAAAGAACCAGTAGTAGTCTGTCACTTTTCCATTAAGCAAAAAGCATACATGTGGGTTCTTTTTTTTATATACAGTACCAGTCAAACGTTTGGACACACCTGCTCATTCAAGGGTTTTTATTTATTTTTACTATTTTCTACAGTGAAGACATAAACTATGAAATAAACACATATGGAATCATGTAGTAACACAAAAAAGTGTTAAATCAAAATATATTTTAGATTCTTCAAAGTAGCCACCCTTTGCCTTGATGACAGCTTTGCACACTTGGCATACAGTTGATGTTGAAATGTGTGAATCATATATTTGGGCGGCAATCTGAGGCTGGTAAATCTAATGAACTTATCCTCTGCAGCAGAGGTAACGCTGGGTCTTCCTTTCCTGTGGCGGTCCTCATGAGAGCCAGTTTCATCATAGCACTTGATGGTTTTTGCGACTGCACTTGAAGAAACTTTCAAAGTTCTTGAAATGTTCCGGATTGACAGACCTAAATGTCTCAAAGTAATGATGGACTGTCGTTTCTCTTTGCTAATTTGAGCTGTTCTTGCCATAATATGGACTTGGTCTTTAACCAAATAGGGCTATCTTCTGTATCCCACCCCTACCTTGTCACAACACAACTGATTGGCTCAAACGCATTAAGGAAAGAAATTCCACGAATTAACTTTTTAAAAGGCACACGTTAATTGAAATGCATTCCAGGTGACTACCTCATGAAACTGGTTGAGAGAATGCCAAGAGTGTGCAAAGCTGTCATCAAGGCAAAGGGTAGCTACTTTGACTACATGATTCCATATGTGTAATGTCATCGTTCTGACGTCGTCACTATTATTCCACAATGTAGAAAATAGTACAAATAAAGAAAAACCCTGGAATGAGTTGGTGCGTCCAAACTTTTGACTGGTACTGTAGGTGTGTGTATCCATTTACCTCCAGTTGTCGTGTTGGAACATAGGTTGCAGGTGCCATCCCGAGGGGAAGGGGCTGAGGCCTCTACTGAAACACTTGTTGTACACAGCTCCGGTGTAGATAGAGAAAAGACCCATCAGCAGAATCAGATACCGACCACCAAACATCATCTGGCAGATCTGAGAGAGGGGGGAGCGAGAGAGGGGYGGTGGGGAGAGAGAAAGAGATGCTCTTCAATTGGATGAGGTCAAGAGGGGTACAGTGTGTGGCTGGGCCAGTTGAAATACTTCCTTTTCCAACACTCATTTCACTCATTTCCTCTTCCCGGTTTCACAGGAAACCGGAAAGAGGCTCTAGCATCAGCTCTAGTCCTCTGGTCTTTTTCCTGTAGTACCATCCACGAGGAGAGTGGTAAGGTGTGTGTACCTCGTTGTCGTTGGTCCTGAGTTTGAGGTCTCTCTCCTGCAGCGCCATCCAGAGAGCGGCCATGGTCATGAGGAGGCCGTGGCCCACGTCCCCAAACATCACCGCAAACAGGAAGGGGAAGGTGATAATGGTGTACACCGCTACGGACGGAGACACAGGAGGGACAAACACAAAAAACGTACAGAGAAAGAGTTAGGGTTGACAAAGTTGGGGGATGCCTGTTTAGTTTGCTGGTGWGTGTGTGTATACCTGGGTTGACCTCTCTGTATCTGGCAACACCGTAGGCGTCTACGATGCTCTGGAAGCCGGCTGTGAAGGAGTTGGTGTGGAAGAGGGTGGGAAGACGGGTGCTGGGGTCCGGGAGGCGGTTTTAGAATGAGTCCACACCACTACRGTTCTTCCTCTGGGGGAGAGAGAGAGATATATTCCTGTTATTGCCTAAAAGCAGTGGTTCCCAAACTTTGTATAGTCCCTTACTTCAAACATTCAACCTCCAGCTGGGTAACCCCTCTAGCACCAGGGTCAGTGGGGTCAACATTTTCAGCTTCCAGGAATTGTGTACAGATCCTTGCAACATGGGGCCGTGCATTATCATGCTGAAACATGAGGTGATGGCGGCGGATGAATGGCACGACAATGGGTCTCAGGATCTCGTCACGGTATCTCTGTGCATTCAAATAACCATCGATAAAATGCAATTGTGTTCGTTGTCCGCAGCTTATGCCTTCTCATACCATAACCCCACCGCCAACATGGGGCACTCTGTTCACAARGTTGACATCAGCAAATTGCTCTCCCACACGATGCCACCGGGATTCATCCGTGAAGACCACACTTCTCCAGCGTGCCAGTGGCCATCGAAGGTGAGCATTTTCCCGCTGGAGTCGGTTACAATGCCAAACTGCAGTCAGATCAAGACCCTGGTGAGGACGATGAGCACATTGGAGGCGGCTTATGGTAGAGAAATTAACATTCAATTCTCTGGCAACAGCTGTGCTGGACATTCCTGTAGTCAGCATGCCAATTGCACGCTCCCTCAAAACTTGAGACATCTGTGGCATTGTGTTGTGTGACAAATCTGCACATTTAAGAGTGGTCTTTTATTGTCCCCAGCACAAGGTGCACCTGTGTAATGATCATGCTATTTAATCATCTTCTTGATATGCCCCACCTGTCAGGTGGATGGATTATCTTGGCAATGAGAAATGCTCACTAACAGGGATAAAAACAAATTTGTACACAACATTTTAGAGAAATAAGATTTTTGTGTGTATCAAACATTTCTGGAATTTTTTATTTCAGGTTTTATTTGAAATTTGGGACCCACACATATTTTTGGTCAGTATACTGAATTATCTTAACTAAAAACATTATACCAGTAGTCAGGGCTGGCCCTAGCCTTTTGTGGGCCCTAAGCGAGATTTGGTTTTGACAATGGAGAGAAAAATGTGCATTTTAAAGTTCTACACATTTAGCAAATGTTGCAGTTTTAAAGCAAGTTTTCTGCAATTTTACAAATTTTGCCATGGGGTGGAGAGAAAATGTAGAAATTGAATAACCGATTTCATGCAATTCTACCCATTTTGCCATGGAGTGGAGATACATTTGTGCAGTTTTAAGCAATTTCCGTGCAATTCTGCACATTTTGACATGACTTATGACATGACTTAATATGATATCTGAGTGAGAGTGACTAACAAAATATATGTGGGCCCCCTTGAAGTCAGGGCCCCTGGGCACGTGCCCTGCGTGCCCAGTCGGTATTCAGCCAAAATGATGAGCTGACATGGATAATTGAGTGACTGTCAGTGACTGAAATAACAAGAGAAAAACTGCTGATGCATAACCAAATTTAGAAATTGCACCTTGTATATTCTACTATTCTAACTCGCAACAGTAAGTTGAGACCCAGACTGAGTTCCTAAAAAAGAAAAAATGTTCTTGGAAATTGATCCGAGGGCCTACAAAAGAAAGAAAAAGAGAGAGAGATAGAGTAGGGAGGGGCAACTGGCGGCTTCTCTATCTCCTCCCCTCCCTCCTCTCTCACCGTTCCCTCTATCAGGGCGCTCTGCAGCAGTAGCAGTTTCCTGACGGGACACCAGGCCTCAGCGATCAGACACTTGTCAGTGACGGAGGGGCTGCAGAGGTTGAGCACGGCCTGGACGGCCTTACACTTCTGGACCCGCACCTTCCACTGGGGCAGCAGGGCCACCGAGCGACACAACAGCTGCTGCAGGTACTATCACTTGTCGTGGCAGAATCAGATTTATGCTTGTGACATAGATAGATAAGATGTTATTTTCATCATATGCTTGTGAGATACTTGTCATTAGAATGGTGCCCTTTGGACTATAGGGTTGGCAGTGCATTTTCCCTTCTGAGCTAGGGATTAGTAACTTGGGGCCCAGAGAGGGGAGAGGTCAGGCTTGTCTTCATGTCAACGTATCTGTTAAATCTGTTAGCTAGTTAGCATCTAATTACATTGTTATAATGAAGTATTCAGACCTACACAGAGGAAGACATAGCAAAGATACATAGGCTGTATTAAATAGTGATGGACGCTCACGAGGACTGTGTGCTATCGTTCTCTGTGTACGACGTGAGTAAGTCGTTTAGCGTGTAAACCCTTGCAAGGCTGCCGGCCCAGACGGCATCCCAAGCCACGTCTTCAGAGCATGTGCAGACCATCTGGCTGGAGTGTTTACGGACATATTCCATCTCTCCATATCCCAGTCTGTTGTCCCTACTTGGGTCAAGATGTCCACCATTGTTCCCGTACCCAAGAAAGTGAAGGTAACTGAACTAAATGACTATCGACCCGTAGCACTCACCTCTGTCATCATGAAGTGCTTTGAGAGTCTAGTCAAGGATCATATCACCTCCACCTTACCTGCCACCCTAGACCCACTACAATTTGCATATCAGATCCACAAACGATGCAATCGCCATTGCTCTGCACACTGCCCTATCCCACCTGGGCATGAGAAATACCTATGTAAGAATGCTGTTCATCGACTACAGCTCTGCTTTCAACGCAGTGCCCTCCAAGCTCATCACTAAGCTCAGGGCCCTGGGTCTGAACTAGAGGTCGACCGATTAATCGGAATGGCCGATTAATTAGGGCCGATTTCAAGTTTTCATAACAATCAGAAATCTGTATTTTTAGACACCGATTTGGCCGAATATATATATATATACAGTGGGGCAAAAAAGTATTTAGTCAGCCACCAATTGTGCAAGTTCTCCCACTTAAAAAGATGAGAGGCCTGTAATTTTCATCATAGGTACACTTCAACTATGACAGACAAAATGAGAAAAGAAAATCCAGAAAATCACATTGTAGGATTTTTAATGAATTTATTTGCAAATTATGGTGGAAAATAAGTATTTGGTCACCTACAAACAAGCAAGATTTCTGMCTCTCACAGACCTGTAACTTCTTCTTCTTCGCCTGGTACAGCAATCGCACCGCTCATAACAGCAGGGCTCTCCAGAAGCTGGGGCGCACTGCCTGCCCTCCAGGACATCTACAGCACCCGGTGTCACAGGAAGGCCAAGAAGATCATCAAGGACCTCCAGTACAGATGCCCGTTAGATAACGAAGTTAGATGGCTGAAACTATTTGAGGTCGTTTTTTCCCTTTGTCTTTCTTCTGTGTCACACTGTTCCACTCTCAAACTCACGTGACGTCTCCAACTGTTCTGGAACTGTCCTATTTGGGACAGTGGTGTTCTCACACACGGGTAATTGTGTTGTATAACAAGAGGGCATGTGTAATAAGCATGTAACAGACAACACAATGAGAGCGGWTTGGATTATTTTGATGTTTATTGATTGATGATCCAAAAAACARACAAAGTCTTCACCTGGCAAAAGATGTGTAAAAGAAAAATGCATAAAACAGGCATTTCATGAAGAAAGAGAGAAAGGAGGGACAATAGGATAATAAAATAAAGATAAGGGGAAAAAATGGTGAAATGGAACAGAGGTTTAAAAAAAAATATTAAAAAAAATACAAATATTAGAATCTCATCAAATCAATGGCATCACTTACCAACTAATCAAAATCATTCACATTGTACAAGAAACATAATGGATCGGGTTTTTTTAAACGCGGAAATGGAGAATAGAAGGCATGAAATCCACAAGCTGTAAAGACTATGACCACATTCTGATACTGTTACGATATTATTCCAAATAAGATGGTACTGAGCTTCAAATATATATATATATATCTACTACAACAATGTACACTCTGAAGTCACCTCTGTGTTTGTGCTCCCTTGTGTGTGTGGTATTGATGGTCTTACAAGGTACTATATACACATTGATGAAAGGACATGGTCTACAATATGCTTGTATGGCTCTTGGTGTGATTCAGTCAATGCCCAAGTCCCAAATGGCACCCTATTCCCTTTATTGTGTACAACCTTTGACCAGGGCCCCTTTCAAAAGTAGTGCAGCACTATATAGGGAATAGGGTGTCATTTGGGACACATCCCATGGCTCTCGGCCTAGTGGTTAGAGTGTTTGGCCAATAACCGAAAGGTTGCTAGATCGAATCCCCAGAGCTGACAAGGTAAAAATCCGTCGTTCTGCCCCTGAACYAGGCAGTTAACCCACTGTTCCGAGGCKGTCATTGTAAATAAGAATTTGTTCTTAACTGACTTGCCTAGTCACTTTAACTATACGTTCATGTACATACTACCTCAATTGGCCCGACCAACCAGTGCTCCCGCACATTGGCTAACCGGGCTATCTGCATTGTGTCCCGCCAACCCCTTTTTACATTACTGCTACTCTCTGTTCATCATATATGCAGTCACTTTAACCATACCTACATGTACGTACTACCTCAATAAGCCTGACTAACCAGTGTATGTATATAGCCTTGCTACTCTTATTTTCAAATGTCGTTTTACCGTTGTTTTATTTCTTTACTTACCTAGACACACCTTTTTTCCACACTATTGGTTAGAGCCTGTAAGTAAGCATTTCACTGTAAGGTTGTATTCGGTGCACGTGCCAAATAAACTTTGATTTGATTTAGTTAAATAAAGGTAAAATACAAAAATAACATAGTATGAGCCATATACAATAGCATTGCTGTATGACATATTTTGGGTGCATTCTAGTAGCCTGGAATCCAAACTGATATGCTCCGTTTCCCCATTGTTAAAACCTCTACGGGATTGGTGTCCCCCCCACGGGARGAGCGCGCTAATGCGATTAGCATGAGTTTGTAAGTAACAAGAACATTTCCCAGGACAAAGACATATCTGATATGGGCAGAAAGCTTGAATTKTTGTTTGAGTTTATTTATTTTTACAGGGACAGTGCACATTAATCAACGTTTCAGTTAAAGTGCCGGTTTTAACCAGCCGGCTAATTTTCAACTGCAGTCCCTGGGCAGGTTGTTAATCTAACTGCACTGTCCAATTTACAGTAGCTAAGAATACCATGCTATTGTTTTAGGAGAGTGCACAGTTATGTACTGAAAATGTATCAATAAACCAATTAGGCACATTTGGGCAGATTTTATACAACATTTTGAACAGTAATGCAATGGTTCATTGGATCAGTCTAAAACTTTGCACATACACGCCAAAATCTAAATTGCACCTAAACTGCAATAATACATTTTGGCCTTTCTCTTGCATTTCAAAGCTGATGTTTTTTTTGTTCCATGTTTTTTTCTTTGTATTATCTTTTACAGAGCTAATGTGTTATATTCTCCTACATTAATTTCACATTTCCAGAAACTTCAAAAGTGTTTCCTTTCAAATGGTATCAAGAATATGCATATCCTTGCATCAGTTCCTGAACTACAGGCAGTTAGATTTTGGGATGTAATTTTAGGCGAAAATTGAAAAAAAAGGTTCCGATCCTTATTATTAAGAGCATATCAGTTAAAAATCCATTCTAACATTCTAGCCTCAGTTTATTATCCAATCAAGCTGCATTTCCCTTCTGATCAACTGCTGCAGGGTCTGTGTCCCCCCCAGATGGAATCCTTTTCCCTAGGGTGCCATTTGGGACACAGACAAAGTCTCTTCCCATGCAATACATCATCAGCGTGACCTCAGAGAGGCCAGCCAATCAGAGACATCCATCACTCTGCTCATATGATCRATGTTGTTACAGGCTGTAGAACTTGAGGCTCCTGTCCATTCCAGTGGAGGTGAGGAACTGGGCGTGCTCCCCAAAGGCCACGCCTGTCACCACCCCAGTGTGTTCTGGGTAAAGAAAAACAAAACTATAACAGGCAAAAAAAAAATTGGCTTGAAATCAACTCAAAAGCATGAGTTGACGCACACCCAATACAGTTGGGGAGGTGCTGATAAACGAAATAGTAAACCTGAAAGATATTTTTTGTTGTTGAATATTTCATAAGGTACTGTATATATACACACTTGCTATTATCGTCATCCAGCCAGGCACTTTGAAGACCCACCTCTAGACCACTGTTTCTGTCCCAAGCTAACTCATCACCACTCGCCATTGCATCTCTAGCAGTATGACACACACACACACACACACACAGTGCATTCTCTTACCTGTGAAGTTGAGGACCTCGGACCACTGCTTACAGATGTAGACCCTGATGTCAGTGCCACCCACAGCCAGGTARGTCCCACTCTGGTCAAACACCAGGGACTTCACCTGAGGGAGAGGAAAGAGACTCACATGTCATTTCTCTAAATGTACAGGGTAGTTCAGTACAAGGAGATTACAGTATTCATACAGAGCAGACCGTTGCTAGCCTGGGTGCCAGTCGGTTTCTGTTCTCTRGCAAACTCCTTATGGAATTTTCATGCCAGTGACGGAAATGGAGACGGCAAGAGCACAAACAGATGTGGGACCAGGCTAGATTGTAGCACGACTAGCTTCTGAATGTCCAGTGTACAGTCTACAACGACTGTCTCTCAAATAGCAGCGGATTTCTTAGATAGTGCACTAGGCTCTGGCCAAAAGTAGTGTAGGGAATAGAGGTCATTARAGACGTGCACTAATTTTCTGCTCTTCTTACCTCATAGTTGTTGTCCAGGGTGATGGTTTTGAAATTTTTCAGCTTCCTCAGATCCCAGAGCTTCACTGAGCTGTCCTGTGCACCTGGAGACATGAGAGAGGTGAGGTGAGCAGGGCCAAACATTTACTTTTTGATCCACCAGCCACTGTGTCAAGTAGATAAAAAATAAAATAATCTACCAGCCACTCAGATTTTTTTTTAACCAGACAAAGTATTTTGGTTCGCAATAATTACACCAACAAAACATGAAAAAACAGATGAGCATGCTTTGTAATGTTTCTAAAACAAATGTAGAACTAGTAAGAAGTAGTGTATATATTATATATATATTGTTTAATTTCATTTCATTTTATTTGTGACCCGAGTCTTTTAACCAAAATATCACAGATGATACATAAATGTTCCCCTGCCCCTTTAAGGTGGAGGTTACCATGGTCATGTTTGTGCCATTGAGAGTCTGACTAGTAGATGCATTGRCCTCTTACCTAGCAGTTGAAACTCGAACATGAAAAAACAACCTAGCTTGTGAATTTAAACAATGTAAATAACCAAGAAACAAGGACAAAGTCTCACTTCAGTAGACTTTAATTTCAAGTAAATTAGACTAACTTTTATGCCTGTGTGCAGCGCTTCTAAAAATGTATCTTTCAACTCAGCTCTTCACGTGCAGTTTTGCAACACAAGATGGGATAGGCTATAGGATTTGTAGTTCTTTGACTTTGTGAATTTTAATTTACCAGCTCTGAAACAAAACGGCAGAAATACCTAGAAAACGGCTACTGAATCATTTATTTTTGCTATAAATGTGATCATACATATTTTTATTCACAATTGGCTCAGTGTTCTGTCACTCATGGGGACACTACGTCACCACAAAATCTACAGGGAGAGCTTGAAAATACAAGCCCCTTGGGTACTGCCATATATTGACATTATAAGTGCCCATCCAAACAGGCTCAAGGTCATTGGCCACTGATAACTTAATTTAAGTAATTTTATATCTACCGTAGCTTTGATATGACTGATCATGTCAACATCATACTTTCAAAATCTTAGCTAACAAAATAGACAAGCAGTCGTCATTATGAATCAAGTCGACAATCTACTGGCAAATCCTTTTCAATGCTTGTCATATGAAGAGAAATCATAGATAAAACGTATCGATGCTCATGGGCCATTGGACATAAACATTACACAACAAGTTGGAAATAGCAAATTCAACAATGAGTGGTTTGGAAGGAATCACTATCCTGCTATTCAGTGGAGTGGGTGTGTGGTCCAAGTCTGGGTTTAAAGTCTCTTTTCCAAGCTTGAAAGGACAATCATGAGCCAGAAAAGGTTGCATACATTGGCTATGCTGTCAATACAGCATGACTTCTGCCAAACTTCAGTGAGATCAAGACAACTGGGAATTCTGGGGGGAAAACATGTAAAAGAGCTCCGACTGGGAAAATATGTTTTGAAAGGTCATCCAACTCGGAATTCCAAGTCTGGAACTCTTTATAGAGCTCCGACCTGAASACCACMGACGTCATGATTTGACTTTTTTCCAMAGTTCCCAGGTGTCTTGAAAGCACCATAATCCAGAGAAGACTTTGATGAGAAAGTTTTCCCACAAAAAGGACCACCGCGCCACCTTCCTGTTCAAGTGWGCACAGCTCAACAAGTTGAGCCCAAAAATGTATTGTATGCTGCTYCATAAATGATGTAATATTCCAGGGAGATATGTATACCGTAGACAAAAAAGTAATACTAAGTGTATGTTGTGTAGTAAGCTAGTAGTAGCCCATGTGCCTCACCCTAAWAATCTGATCCCTAACTTAGCCTACTGTTCTGACTTGTTGGTGCACATGTAGCCTATAGCCTGTTTTAGAGAAATGTAATTGAATATTGTAAGAAATGGCATTGTCTGCTTATATGCCCCCTTTATTTATCCTACGGTTCTGACTTGGTGTACAGGGAGAACCCTAAGAACGGCCCATGTTCTGAATTCTGTTATGTGTACATTTCAGAAGTGCTGAACAAATAGTTATATTGACTACGTCTGTCCTAGCTCGCTCATTAATGTCTTAATCAAAATTACGGATTGCCTCTTGTCCGCTCGTCGTTCGCTTATGCCATAGTTTGTACATATCAATTGTCAGTAGAAACCACATTTGTTTAAGCAAGTCAGCCATATCAGTTATGTTGTTTTTTTTWAAGGCAGTTTCGCTGCCAGACAAGGCTCTGCTAATAGACAGGTGTAGCAGTGGTAAGGATTCACTCCATGGTGCTGAASAGAAAGCTCAGCTMTTGAGACAGCTTTATGTAGGCCCTAACAGTTTGTGGGTAGATTTTGTCACCGTTAAAGTGAAATTATTGTATTGTTTWGTGTTMTGTTGTGGCTTTTCTGGCCTGCATCCCCAAAAATTAGGGGGAGTTTGCCCCACCAAGATTTACATGCTAAAATCACCACTGGAGTTGAGCAATAATGTCTAACAGTGTTTACACAAAGGAATAAAAGACAACTTCACACACAGTCACTCAGAGTGTAAAAGAGACACACACACAAAGCTAATCTTCTCGCTCACGCGTGCGCTCACACACACACACACAGAGAGAGAGAGAGTCCTCTCTCACAAACACACAGCAATCTCACCTGTAGCCAGGTAGTATCCGTTCTCAGAGAAGGCGATGGAGGTGACGGGGCCGATGTGGCCGGGGAAGTTGGCCACGTTGGTGCGCTCCTTCAGGTCCCAGATCTTGATCTGAGAGTCGGCCGTCCCCGTCCCGAAGATCAGACCGTCAGGGTGGAACTGGGCACAGGTCAGAGCTGGAGGGGTACAGGATGTGGAAAGAACATGTATTTGCAATGTATCAGTGTGCTTTTAGAGAGTACAGGGGACGAGGTGGTTGGAAATATTGTATTTGATTTCAGTTACTCCAGTTAGGTACTAGGTCAGTCAATTCACAGGGGGGAGGATTGATTAAATGTTATTGTTTTTTGTCTATCTATTTACATAGGAAAGACAACCTGGCATTTAAGGGGCTTGATATGTGGGACATTATTTGGTGGGCTGACCCCACAGTTAGGAAATGCTACTTTTGGATACTGACAGACAATTAGAGGAAGCTGGTCCCTAGCAACATGTGATCAATAAAACGTCTTGTCCCTAGCAACATGTGGTCAATAAAATGTCTGGGAAGACAAAGAGAGGTCCAACGGTGTGGTCCAGCGATTAGAGCTGCCACAATCGCCATGGTTCGAATCCAGCCCACTGCCCTTTCACTCATCCTCCCCCTACCACCCTGTGGTAGACTAGTGTCCTGTCTAGGGGGTGTACCTATACATCAAGCTGCCTCACACTACAGAAACAGGATATATGCTCCTGCCCTATGGGCCGTTCTGGCTTGGACATGGCTACTTACTTACTCCGATCTCCTCAATACAAATAATAAAGAGCGGGAGAGAGAAGCACTCACCACATCCTGCAGCCTCATCAGTGACCTTGGTGAGAACACGACCTGTTTGGATGTCAGAGAAGGCCCAGTACTGATGGAGAGAGAAAAGGGAAGCGATAGAAAGTAGAGAAAGAGGGGGAGACAGTAGATAAAAATAAAGTCTTTACATAACGTTCTTGACTTCCAAATCCACGTGTTTGTTTTTTGTTTTTGTGTGTGTACATATGTTTTGTGTGTGTGTGTGTGTTACCTGATCCTCGGAGGAGCTGAGCAGGTAGTCTCCGGTGGCGTGGAGGGAGAGCCCGGTGACGCTCGCCTCGTGAGCCCGCACCACCTGGACACAGTTGCCCCCGGTAACGGACCACACGCGGATAGTGCTGTCTGGAGAGGCCGAGAACACTACCGACTGGAGGGAGAGAGGGAGAGGAGGAGAGTGCGCAGAGAGGGAAAGGGGGAAGCGAGAGAGAGAGAGAAATTGTTGAGGTAAGGGATATTAGAGTTACAGAGTAATTCCAGTGCAAGACATTGCTGCGGACTATGTCAATGGAGAGTAAAGGAAYGGAAGTGTGTGTGTCTCACCTGAGAGGGGTGATAGATGACAGAGGTGACCTTCTTGGTATGTCCTTTCAGGGTTGCGATGATCTGCTCCTCCTTCTTATCAAACACCACCACGTTCTTATCAGCCCCGCCTGTAGAGGGAGACAGAGAGAGAGGTTAGGGGATTGTATCTGGGTCTGGCCAGGGTCTCCATCCCAAACGTCACCCTTCTGGTCAAGAGTAGTGCACTATATAGGACATGTAGAGTAACTGTTGGGACACAGCCATAGTATTTTTTGTTTCCTCAAGGGAGGAAGGAAGCATTTTGATGGAATTCACACAGAAACAATGTGTGTGTATATCTACAATGGACAGTGGACAGTGTGTGTGTTTGTGTGTGTGTGTCTCACCAGTGAGCACTTTGTTGGTGTCGGAGGGACACAGGTCCAGAGACAGGATCCCAGGCACACTGGCACTGTGGAGACCCTGACAGACAGACACACAGAGAGACCGAGAGAGAGAGACAGAGAAACATCATTTAGAGCTGTGTTCAGTAAGAATGAAATGGAAGAAAAATGATCTGAAACAGGGAGGAACCTTTCTGAACTTGCCCAAGGTTTGAAGAATAAAGTGTTCCAACACCAGCCATAGCTAGAGGTCACACACACGCGTACTCACAGCATGGGTAGCCACTTGTCTGTACTTGCTGAGGTCCTCCGTTCGGACCAGCTCTTCTGGAACTGTCTTTCCTCTCTGTGGGAAGAGAGACGGTAGAGGTGAGGTTTGGACAAAAATGTATCCTAGCATGGCTACGTCCCAAATGTCACCCTATGGCCCCGGTTCAAAAGTAGTGCCCTATGTAGAGAGTAGGGTGCCATTGGAGACATTGGAATAGTTACCTTCTTTCTCTCCGTGGTCAGGACCGTGGCCTTGTCTTGCAGCTGTGGAGAGAGGCGGACATCTTAGTATAGAACACTGTGCCTGGTAGTGTGACAGCATGGTTGATTGGTTATTTCAAGGTTTGATACACCACAGCCTTATATGGTAATATTTGCAATGAACGCACATGATAGTCTAGTATAACAGTGTGGTATCATTCCTCTTGTACTGTGGATGTGAATGTATGTGAGGACATCTCTTACCTTCTGTATGATCTCTGGTATCATTCCCACCTGCTCACTGACCTCCATGGGCTCTCCTGCACCTCCAGCCTGCGAGATGAAACACAGAATCAATAACAAACGAGAATGGTACATTCCTTATTAGAAAATGTGTATTTGCGTCAGCTGTTAAAAATCATATTTATATGAACATATAGATCCTACAACTTTACAGGTCTCACTTAGACCGAAGACTTCAATCAAGAGACAAACTTTGAGCTCATGCGAACCAGTTAACTATCAATTTAAATATATTGACTGAGGGCTTTGAGCCAATCACTGACCGTGACATGGGGCTGGGAAGCGACTGCCTGAGCCACCACCAATCCCGCCTGTGGCTTCAGAGTGGCCAGAGCTACGGGGAGAGAGAAGGGTAAAACATAGCAGAGGAGAAATGAGAAGTGACGCCCCATGGCCACTAACATCCAAAGCTGTTTCCAGATGAACATAAGAGTGTGTGCAAGTATGCTTGCCTGTGTGTCTGTCTATAATACTGTGTGTGTGTATGTGTGTAAGTGAAAGAGTGTGTAGGTGTGTTAGAATGTATAATCATGTGTTAATTGTACAAGCATGTGTGTGTATACAAGTGCATCATGTGTGTGTGTGTACACAAGCGCGTGTGTGTACGTATGCATGTATATATATATATATATATCTCACCCTCTCTGGCGGCAGTGACCTCCTTGGTGAGACGGGCGATGACCCTGCAGGCGGCGTCGTGCTGGTAAAGGGCGTGGCTTAGTTCTTGACGCGTCGTCTGCAGCTGCTGCCTCAAGGTGAAACTGTGGAGCATCACCGCATCCTAAGAGAGAGATCGTTTTAGAAGAGTGTGTGTGTGCCTCAGTTCAGGCACAGCGAAGGGGAGTGTAGCCGAGTATACATGGACTCACCCACTCGTCCTGCAGAGCTTTGAGGATGGCTGGAATGCTAGTGGATGAGGGAGCTTTGGGTCTGATGGGGTGAGAGACTGAGGCAGGGGGAGACAAAGATAGCTTAATGTAGTGAGATATCCCCTGACTAGTTTTTATTTTTTTTTTATTTTTTTTTTTTAACCGTTATTTTACCAGGTAAGTTGACTGAGAACACGTTCTCATTTGCAGCAACGACCTGGGGAATAGTTACAGGGGAGAGGAGGGGGATGAATGAGCCAATTGTAAACTGGGGATTATTAGGTGACCGTGATGGTTGAGGGACAGATTGGGAATTTAGCCAGGACACCGGGGTTAACACCCCTACTCTTACGATAAGTGCCATGGGATCTTTAATGACCTCAGAGAGTCAGGACACCCGTTTAACGTCCCATCCGAAAGACGGCACCCTACACAGAGGGGTGGGGTGGGGTTACCATTGTTGTTGAAGTGGCAGAATGCACTCTAGCCTAGAGATTACCGGGCACCATGCAGGAATAGTTGGAAGTCAAATAATATGGATTACCCTTATTGTGTTGACTTCAGCTCAGCATCAGATCTGAACACACTCTCCTCCATGTCTCCCTCACCTTTAATGTCTATCAGCTGTTCCTCTGACAGAGGCTGGCCATTCATAGGGTCTGCTCCATTCTCAGCTATGTACTTCTCAATCAGCCGCCGCTCGAACACCTGGTTGGACACCGGCGACACGCACGGGTGTTCCGGGACCTCATTTGATACTGGATGGACGGTAGAGCGAGAGGGGTAAATTTGCATGCCCGCAATTACAATATAAATACGGCAAACGCAACTCTAGTCTGAAGATGGAAGGACACATTACCGTTTAACTGTACTTTGCAGATATAACACCTATGTCAAGCTGATCCACAATGTTTGAAAAGGGTTGCTTGCTAATTGAAATGTATAACATGCATATGGTGACAATAATAAGGGAAGGTTCTAGAGACATTATTATACACCAACATACGTGATATTTGCGGTCTGTGTACCGCTAACGTTCCGGAAGGGCAACTCGACTCATTCATTCATTTGAACTTACTTGCACAAACCAGGGACATTTTCAGTAGTTAGCTAAACCCTCGGTCGCTCGTTCCCTCCAAGATCACCGTATCAGTACAGATAAATGAATGTTCTTCAGATCCAACTGTAGCTTATTTTTGTGTTGATTGTAATACAATAATAATCCGGCTAAATGAAATATTGATTTATAAATGTTTCTTTCCGTATTCACGCACGTTAGTCCGCGGCTGCGCGTTTCGGGTGCAGCTCCGACTATTGCATGCTGGGATAGCATGAGTCTTCCAACCCCTCCCCTAGTCTGAGGTCCTCAACAAACTATAGTGCTATTCAAAATCCTTGGGACACTCGTACCCTAAACCTTAACCATTTTAAATGTCAACTTCAATGGGGGTAAGGGCACCCCAAAGATCCCGGATAGCAAGGACCAACAAGAGATAGCRTAAATACTATATGGTCATCAAAATGTGTCAAAGGCAGTGCTGAAATGTTTGTGAATCTGCTTTCACCATTCATGGCAACTCAGAAGAAGTAGACTTATAGTCTAGACAAGAAGGCTAGGACTATAAATAAAACCAGGCTGGGCACACCCACTTCCTCATCAACAGGTCTGCCATGGAGACGGTCAAAAACATAAAGTTCCTCAGCACTCCGAGGAGCTGAAATGGTCAAACAGCACGGACACCGTGGTGAAGAAGTCACGACAGCGACTCTTCAACCTCAGGAGAAATTTGGCCTGTCCTCGAGGGCCCTCACAGTGTTCTACAGGAGCACCATCGAGAGCATATTGTCGAGCTGCATCACAACCTGGTACGTGTGTCTTCTTGTCAATAACAGCTGGTGCGCAATGCCTAATATTAAAGAAGTCTTGAGGTATTGCTCGCCTGAGGTAGAGTACCTTATGATAAGCTGTAGACCACACTATCTACCGAGAGAGTTCTCATCTGTATTATTCGTAGCCGTCTATTTATCACCACAGACCGATGCTGGCACTCAACCAACTCCATAAGGCCATAAGCAAACAAGAAAATGCTCACTCAGAAGCGGCGCTCCTAGTGGCCGGGGACTTTAATGCAGGCAAACTTAAATCAGTTTTACCAGCATGTCACATGTGCAACCAGAGGGGYAAAAACTCTATAGACCACCTTTACTCCACACACAGAGATGCATACAAAGCTCTCCCCCGCCCTCCATTTGGCAAATCCGACCATAATTCTATCCTCCTTATTCCTGTTTACAAGCAAAAACTAAAGCAGGAAATACCAGTGACTCGCTCAATACGGAAGTGGTCAGATGGCACGGATGCTACGCTACAGGACTGTTTTGCTAGCACAGACTGGAATATGTTCCGGGATTCATCCAATGACATTGAGGAGTATACCACCTCAGTCATCGGCTTAATCAATAAGTGCATCGACGACGTCGTCCCCACAGTGACCGTACCTACATATCCCAACCAGAAGCCATGGATTACAGGCAACATCGAGCTAAAGGCTAGAGCTGCCGCTTTCAAGGAGCGGAACACTAATCCGAACGCCAATAAGAAATCCCGCTATGCCCTCATACGAACCATCAAACAAGCAAAGCGTCAATACAGGATTAAGATTGAATCCTACTACACCGGCTCTGATGCTCGTCGGATGTGGCAAGGCTTGAAAACCATTACGGACTACAAAGGGAAACCCAGACTCAAGCTGCCCAGTGACGTGAGCCTACCAGATGAGCTAAATGCCTTTTATGCTCGCTTCGAGGCAAGCAACACTGAAGCATGCACGAGAGCACCAGCTGTTCCGGATGACTGTGTGAAAACGCTCTCGGTAGCCGATGTGAGCAAGACCTTTAAACAGGTCAACATACACAAATCCGCGGAGCCAGATGGATTACCAGGACGTGTACTCAAAGCATGCGCGGACCAACTGGCAAGTGTCTTCACTGACATTTTCAACCTCTCCCTGACTGAGTCTGTAATACCTACATGTTTCAAGCAGACCACCATAGTCCCTGTGCCCAAGGAAGCGAAGGTAACCTGCCTAAATGATTACCGCCCCGTAGTACTCACGTCGGTAGCCATGAAGAGCTTTGAAAGGCTGGTCATGGCTCACATCAACAGCATCCTCCCAGATACCCTAGACCCACTCCAATTCACATACCGCACCAACAGATCCACAGATGACGCAATCTCAATCGCACTCCACACTCCTTTGTAAAACCTTTGACTGTTCTACTCTAGGCATACATGTGTTCACATCACTCCCTCTTTAGCAGATCATATCGAAYCTACAATTCCGCCACGTAAAACGTGCAATACGTCGCTTTTCTTTCGATGTCACCTTTATTTAACTAGTCACGTCAGTTAAGAACCAACTCTTATTTGCAATCACGGCCGGTTGTGATACAGCCTGGAATCGAACCACGGTCTGTAGTTACTCGAGAGCAGGGAACATGACGTGTTCGTCGACAACATACATGGTGGGAAATGGAACAATTGTGCCTTTTTGACGGAAATATGGAGGTGGCTCTTAAAAGAGCCTTTGGGGGATTTTGGAGATCAGGTCATCGTTTAAGCGCGCTCTCTGCGAATACGACGGGCCAGCTGGATGTCCTTGGGCATGATGGTCACCCTCTTGGCGTGGATAGCGCACAGGTTTGTGTCCTCGAACAGGCCGACCAGGTAAGCCTCGCTAGCCTCCTGCAGGGCCATCACGGCGGAACTCTGGAAGCGCAGGTCGGTCTTGAAGTCCTGGCCAATTTCTCTCACCAGGCGCTGGAAGGGCAGTTTTCGGATCAGCAGCTCAGTGGACTTCTGGTAACGATGGATCTCTCGCAGAGCCATGGTGCCGGGCCTGTAATGGTGAGGCTTCTTCACGCCGCCGGTGGCCGGGGCGCTCTTGCGTGCAGCCTTGGTGGCGAGCTGCTTCCTGGGTGCTTTGCCACCGGTGGATTTGCGAGCGGTTTGCTTGGTTCTGGCCATGGCGCTAGCTTCCTTCTTTCACAGTTGGAGTATAGCCTCCAAATGCCTATGTGAAATTTATAAAGCCGGCAGCGGCGTCTGCTGATTAGACACCATCTCCGCACCACCCTGATTGGCCCGTTGCGGAGGCCTCCTCCGCCGCCCATTGGACGGGAGGCTCGGCCTCTCCGTGCCGCCCCAAATGCAAACCCCACCCTCGCTCGCCGAGGCGCGCTTGGCTCTTTTGTTAGGGCCGACACTTTACGCGCATTAATAGTCACCGGCCGAACTCTATAAGTGCAATCTTATAGCCTCCTGCTATAGCTAACGAGGCCTAGTAGGTGTTATTGTTCATTCAACGCCTCATGTGGGAACTTGATACGGTGCAGTGTATGTGGCATCCAAAGGACACTTTGCGCTTTTGCTGAGCTAGGTGGTTGGCTCTTTAAAGAGCCTTTGGGGGTTGAGTAGTTAAGTTGCAGTAGRGATTTTACTTGGCTTTGACGGCCTTCTCAGTCTTCTTGGGGAGCAGCACTGCCTGGATGTTGGGCAGCACACCACCCTGAGCGAGCAGCACACCACCGCCACCAAGCAGTTTGTTCAGCTCCTCGTCGTTACGGACGGCCAGCTGCAGGTGACGGGGGATGATACGAGTCTTCTTGTTGTCACGGGCAGCGTTGCCGGCCAACTCCAGGATCTCAGCAGTCAGGTACTCGAGCACTGCGGCCAGGTACACTGGTGCGCCAGCGCCCACACGCTTGGCGTAGTTGCCTTTGCGCAGCAGCCTGTGCACACGGCCCACGGGGAACTGGAGTCCTGCACGGGATGAACGTGTCTTTGCCTTCGCCCTGGCCTTGCCTCCGGTTTTGCCTCTTCCGCTCATATTGGTAGCTTCAGTATGTCACAGAAAGTCTGAATAAGCCTCTGGCCACCTCGAGAGTCTTACTTATACCTCGCCACAAGAGGCACCGATTGGCCACCGGGCCGGTTTGGCCTTATCCAATTGGAGTGAGGGACAGACAGTCAGCCCTAAGCCAGCCCTCACCCACCCGCAGGCAGCTGAGTGAGAAGTGCTAGGCTACTCTGTTTCCCTCCGAATTTGTGACAAATCAATTCACTGAAATCATCCAAATGGGAAACACATACGCTATAGTATTAACATGGTTCGGATGATGATTAACACATCACAGCAGCCTGCCTCCTCTCCAGTTTGAATTATTATTAGGAGGATCAATATGACATGCGAATTCTAACACTTCACAACAATGGCTGGTGCTGCACTCTTGAGTGAGAATTGTACGCCATTTTGCCACTCGATTATTATTATTATTATTATTATTATATGCCTCTCTCTCTCCGGGCCGCACACACCCAGAGTGGGAAAATGTGGTGCGTAAAAGTAGCCTAGTGTGCGTCATTTCATTTCTTTTACACGACATGTAGAACATGGAATGACATGCACTTTTATGGAAAGAGGTGGGTGGCTCTTAAAAGAGCCTTTTGTGGTAACAACATGTGTCGAGTCGAACACCGTTTGGAATAGGTTTACTTCTTCTTGGGGGCTGCCTTCTTGGCCWTGGCTGCCTTGGGCTTGGCGGCTTTGGGCTTCGCTGCCTTGGTAGCCTTCTTGGGGCTCTTGGCGACCTTTTTGGGTGTAGCGGGCTTCTTGCCCTTCTTGGGGGACTTCTTTGCTGCGACGGCCTTCTTGGCTGCTACCTTCTTGGGCTTCTTCGCCGCGACGGGCTTCTTGGCGACCACCTTCTTTGCTTTGGGGGCTGCGGCTTTCTTGGCGGGCTTCTTTGCCTCGACGTCTTTCTTGTTGAGCTTGAAGGAGCCGGAGGCACCGGTGCCCTTGGTCTGGACCAGGGTGCCCTTGGTGACGAGGCTCTTGACGGCGATCTTGACACGGGAGTTGCTCTTTTCCACTTCGTAGCCGCCTGCCGCCAGACTCTTCTTGAGCGCGGCCAGGAACACGTCGCTCCTCTCCTTGGAGGCGGACACCGCCTTGACGATGAGCTCGCCCACGCTGGGTCCCGCTTTCTTGGGCTTGGCCGCTGCCTTCTTCTTGGGTGCCTTGGCCGGTGCGGCGGCGGCCGGTGCGGCGGCGGCAGGTGCGACGTCTGCCATGTCTCTCGCTTGGTCTGGTAAACACACACACTTACTGAACACTACGGTAGTCTGTGAGAAGGAGTAGTTTGCTGTAGACGCTGCTCTGCGCTATTGAAGCTCCACACCGTGCAGGGGGCTGGCCTTAAACGCGACATGAGAACCATGTAGACTCAAGCCACCCAGCTCGACTTCTCCCGGCTGGCCAAATGCTCTTTCACTTGTGTTTTCTGGTCGCCAATATCGGTCCAAAAGTCACCGACGGAGCCGTGTTTTTGGCCCAAAAGCGAACGGCCCAGCGAGCAGACTTGTCTCCGTTCAGAATAAAGTCATGTGGGCTGCAGAAGCCCCGTGCATTTTGTTGCGACTCGCTCAAACCTCACCGTTCGACTGTCGGCTGGAGCTGCGCGCACTGCTTTTCCTGTGCTATTTGTCTCTAAATGGCCTAAAAGTGCATCCGATTGCGAGCACCATTGATTGTGTAATGAGCCGAGATGTCTGGCAAGGGAATCAGATGGTTTGGCGTCCCCTGATGTGGTCCTTGGTGTTTTAAAGGAGAGCTCTTTTGGGCACCTTAAAACACATGCACTTGTGAGGCCTGGCCGAGACTAGTGTTGTACTCCAACTTTCAACTTGTATTCGTCATGTGTCCAGGACGCACACGATATACACTGCTTACTTGCCCGTGTGTGTGTGATGTTGTATTAGTGCTTTTGCTGGATTTGAGCCTCCTATTTGGACACAGTGTGTGTGTGTGCCTGTGTCTTTTTTTTGCCGATAGGTAGGCAGATAGGTAGTCTCTCTCTCTCTCTCTCTCTCTTCTGTCTACTAATCAATGTATCAATGCTTGACTCCGCAGCGTGACTCGACTGGTGCCGGTCTTTGTGTCTGTGGGTCTTGGTGTCTGGCCGGCGCTATGGAGGCTGGCGCCCCATGTGGGCCTGATATAGGGCTAGAGAGTAGAGTGTCTCTCTCTCTCTCTCTCTCTCTCTCTGTAGCTAGTGCATGCATGCATGTGAGTGAGTGGAACAAGGGCTGTATAGATCAATATTTGTAGTGTCCCCCCACCCCCCACTCTAGTCCTTGGAGCACTAGTGGAATCCACTCCCTTTGTCTACTGGCATGTGCACAATCATCATCTTTTCATTCTAGTTCCATTTATCAAAATATTTTATTGCATAGACTTATTACAACAACAACTTTGTTTTACCTTCAACCGGTTAAGCATGTTTTGCAGACAAATAAAAAAACACAGCCTAGCTACACATTCATTTGTGATGGATTTGCTTTTTTCACTGACGGGGTGGGTGGCTCTTAAAAGAGCCTTTGGGTTAGTACAGCACTCCAAATGGGCTGTTTACTTGGAGCTGGTGTATTTGGTCACGGCCTTGGTGCCCTCGGACACCGCGTGCTTGGCCAGCTCTCCGGGGAGCAGCAGGCGCACCGCGGTCTGGATCTCCCTGGAGGTGATGGTGGAACGCTTGTTGTAGTGGGCCAGGCGAGAGGACTCTCCGGCGATACGCTCGAAGATGTCGTTCACGAACGAGTTCATGATTCCCATGGCCTTGGAGGAGATGCCGGTGTCGGGGTGGACCTGCTTCAGCACTTTGTACACGTAAATTGCGTAGCTCTCCTTCCTCGACTTTCGGCGCTTCTTGCCGCCTTTCCCTGCGGTCTTGGTGACGGCTTTCTTGGAGCCCTTCTTGGCCGCGGACTTTGCTGGCTCGGGCATGATGCTGATGCTTCGAATGAGGGGCTGGACTGCGCTTTCCCCTCTTATGAAGAGGAAGCTAAGCAAATTCAGCGGCCGTGGACACACCCCTGCTTTCTCATAGGCGCCCCTGCTTTCATTTGCCCAGTGGAGCCGAGCGCGCATAAGAGCCTTCCACTCAGAGGCTGCCTTCCCTAAACAAAGACCTGTGCGCCCTACCTCCCCCAATTCCATAGCCTATGCTTTTTTACTGGTGGGGAAAATGTGTGTTTCAAAAGGGGGGGAGGGGTAAATGCATATCCTACAACCTTTGCACCCCCTTTTTGGACTTAGTAGGGCTGTCGCCTTTACCTTCTGAATCTGTCCTTCTGCCCTTGAACAGGCAGTTAACCCACTGTTCCTATGCCGTCATTGAAAATTACATTATGTTCTTAACTGACTTGCCTAGTTAAATAAAGGTCTAATAAATGAATTAAAGGTTGGGTGCCGTCGAAATACGACTGTTTCTACACTGAACATAAGAGTCCTGTCATCAACACTCCCTGTCCACGAGAGTGGCTCATGGTTTCCTATAACTATGGAATTGGGCCTTTTGAAGCGGATGTGGGTGGCTCTTAAAAGAGCCTTTGGGTTCAAGTCGGGATGTAGACGTTCCGAAAAGAGTGCGTTTAACCGCCGAAACCGTACAGGGTGCGTCCCTGGCGTTTCAGAGCGTAGACCACGTCCATGGCGGTTACGGTCTTCCTCTTGGCGTGCTCGGTGTAGGTGACGGCGTCACGGATCACGTTCTCCAGGAACACCTTCAGGACACCGCGGGTCTCCTCGTAGATCAGGCCGGAGATACGCTTCACGCCGCCACGGCGAGCCAGACGGCGGATAGCGGGCTTGGTGATTCCCTGGATGTTATCGCGGAGAACCTTGCGGTGACGCTTGGCGCCTCCCTTTCCGAGTCCCTTGCCGCCTTTGCCTCTTCCAGACGTGATGTGTTCGCTAGTGGAGTTCAAGTGAATAAATGACGTATTCCGAGGTGCGTGGTGCTCTTATTATCTGCAGTTGGAGGACCTGATTGAAGCCAGTGGCACAGAAAGCGCGCGCTTTTGCCTGGCCTCTGTTGCAAAGGGAACGGCGCTCGTTCTAGGGAACGAGGGAGGAGCGATAATGGTTCTGCCAAGAAGAAATGAAAGCAAGTCAAATATGTTGAACGCGAGGCCAAACAGTGACAACTGGGTAATCGACTAGTACTCTATGTTCCACAGTAGTTAAATCAGCTGTGCCTCTCCAGAGCTACAACAAAAATGCCTACTGGTAGGCTACTCTACCCCTGGAGTTGGAAAACACTGATTTAGTAGGATTCAACCCACTGCAGTTTCTCCCCCCAATAGAGACAGGCCTAAAGAAGTCGAATAGAGGTCCCAGTTAGAAAGGACAAACGA
The DNA here is from genome assembly GCF_002910315.2 of Salvelinus sp. IW2-2015. Classification (NCBI taxonomy): domain Eukaryota; kingdom Metazoa; phylum Chordata; class Actinopteri; order Salmoniformes; family Salmonidae; genus Salvelinus; species Salvelinus sp. IW2-2015. The sequence continues at coordinate 50,969,527 of NC_036853.1, forward strand.
AGGTGACTCTTCCACACACGTAATAACAAGTACTAACACACCAAACCTTCATGCCATAATTGAAACACCGTCAAATCCAAACGGGGAACATATAGACCACGGGGAAACAAATACACATGGAATGCCATAATGCCAAAGGGGCTCATAATGTCACCTCATCAGTCATTTTGCTATTGAAGGCCATGTAATATAACATCAATCTTCTTTTTTCTTCCCTACACAGGATCCGGCCTGGCGGTCAGGGAGCCAAGAGGACCCGAGGTGCCGATGGGAAGTGTGGTGATACCTCTGTAAGGTGAAACAGTAGTAAAACATTCCTCAGACACCCACCCAAAACACACACACACACAATGAAGGGATAGTTTTCCTATTCATACAGAGGTGTGCAAATATTGTATTGTACTTGTGTTCACAAACCAATAACAAAGCGTGTTATTATGGAATGAGTGGATCAGTTATAGGCCAGATAGCACTATGGCCGCCAGATGGCCTCAGATGTAGCGTCAAATGAACGCCGCAAAAGGAGGGCCCGTCTCAACAGGTCATTTCAAAAGGACACGTACTGGCAATTGATCAATCGGTGCCGTTTATTCACATCTCAAATGTGAATAGCTTTCATCTTACTACTTATTGTTGCCGTAATTGTCTCTTACTTGTACTTACTGGCTGCCGGGCCTCGGTTTAGTACATCAAGGAACAGAGGTTGCCTTTTAGGAGAAGGACTGACAAGCTTTCAAATAGGTGGGATACAGCTAGTGTCACAAAGTCACTTTGTCATAGCAGGTTAGGAGAAACAGGGTCAGTTATTATTACTATTGTTTTACCTTTATTTAACCAGGAAGGCCTCGTAGATATTAAAATCTCTTTTTTCAAGAGCGTCCTGGCCAAGTTAGCCAGCACCGAGTCATTACAACAATTACAGACAGACAACATGAAAAACTACAAGTCATCTAGTAAAAACCATTGAATTCACAAGAGTATAACAAAATCAAAAACAGCAGGTCAGGGAATCAGCCTCAAAATCCTTCATCGGTGATTGAAAAACACCAATCGGGACAAGTTCTTCCAGTTTCAAATGATTTTGTAAGCTGTTCCGAGACGATGGCGCAGAGTACATAAAAGACCTTATACCAAATTCGGTTCAGACATTTGGAACAGTTAGCAGGATAAAGTCCAGCGAACGAAGAGAGTACCCACCACATTTCTGAACAATAAAAAGGTAGTAAAGCCAAAATGCTTGTCAATAAAAGTATACAGAAGGCCAGCCAACCCTGGTATACAAAGTGCAGTGGGGCGTAAGGTTTTTGCAGTTTAAAATACATTCAAAGTGCCATGGTAAAGAGTGTCAATTGATCTCAAACACGAGCGGAAGCATTCGTTATCAAATATCCCATAGTCTAGTAAAGGCAAAATGTAGCTTAGAAAGAGGGTTAGGCTTACCCTAAATGTCACTTCCGTCGTACTTGTACTCCGTTTACGCACGACCGACTTACAAGTCATCCCACAGAGAGCACACGCACTGCTTGGAAGACCGCACCGGACTGAATTGGAATCCCTCAAACGGCACACTAACTGCATTCCGCTTTATGATGTCACAGTCAGGCCCTCGGAACACTGGTCCTAAACATTCTCAAACACCTTGGATACCGAAGCCAAACATTCTCCATTCACTCACATTCACAATTCAACCAGGGAGAAGGCTGCCAGGAATTGGATGCTGAAAAAAGCTCACCTACAGAGCAACTTCATAGGACTGGGAGTGAACCGTACTCTGTCCGCGGACATGCTCGGGGCCTTGTGTTCAACAGCAGGTTAGACTCTGTCCCTTGTTCCCTTCAACTGCTTGCATTTCCCTATTATCAACAGTGCAGATACTTCACATGTAGAGTACAAACAAATAACACAGGGCCTGTTACCACACCTATATGGCTAGGATTTCACTTGGACCCAGTGACATCGGTAGTAAGTCGGCCGCAGCGTAACTGACGGGGACATCAAGGGGAAATGGAAGGGGGACACACACTGAGGAAAACTCCTACCGACATACAATCTATTGTAATTACCCATTCGATCAAAATCTAATTTGCCACATAACAGTGCTGTGTATTGTTACGGAAATGTTTGTGTTACTAGCTCCAACAGCACAGTCACGTCAAACAAGTAAGATCTAACCATGTCCCAGGATTCCCCACAATACACACAATCTAAAAAAGGGATGGAATGACAATACATCAAATCTCTGGACGAGCAATGTCACACCGGCATAGACTAACATACCTAACGATAGAATACTGTATATCCGTATGAACGAGCCGCATGATGAAAGTGACTGGTGTTCATTAATCAAGTGCCCAGTGATTTTCACACAAACACACACCTCACCACGTTGCAAGACAGGAATGAGACATGATTCAGGCGAGATGCAATGTTGACACCTATGCTTCATTTAGGAGCTCAAAGGAATAGGTCAACACATATAGATAGGGAGGCATTGACCAGAAGTCATGTTGCCAACACTGCCTTCAATTCATTCAGTCTGCTCATCATTCAAGCCACATAGAGAGGGATCTTTGCACCACCTGCTGGATCAGAAGTGCTACTGACAATGGCACACAGAGAGGCATTTCTCCCTAACCTGATGCAATTTGCACAAGTATGTGGTCCAAAAAACCACTAACTACAACAGATCATCAAATAGGCAGAGGTTCCAAAAGTTTCAAACACATTAAATAGAACATGTTCTCCTAGGTCACGTGAGCATTGCATTGTGGAAAACAATGACTTTAGAAGAGCGTGTCTTGAAATGTGAACAGATCATCAAATAGGCAGAGGTTCCGGACCCGTCGTCTGGTCGTCCAGACTGGAAGATCTGGRCAGTAACTTAGGCAGATGTTAACACACACACACTCATGAAATATATCATTACATTTCCTCCCAAATGAGCGGCGTTGTGGCACTAACTGATGGTTGTACGGGGAAGTTGTTTATGGCTCTATCACTTTCTACGTGCCGAAGAAAATGAAACAAAATGAAATGAAAGCATAAACAAAACAAAATATAGTTATGCCACCTTAATCATCTAATTGGACTGTATTCTATCTACGTCCATGGTCTTGGCAAAATGACTCTATCATGGCATTGTCTGTCATATCTAGGGCTTTCCTAATTTGTTTTTTTGCGGGGTGTTGCTTAGGGTACTATCCTAAGTTGATAACTACATGATAAGTCTACAGCTGTAAGGCACTAGCTTTGGGCAGTCTACAGGGATGACCTATGGACTTCTGGGAAGAAAACTGGTGATGAAAACTATGTTACATTTTACTAAGGCTGGTATTTTGCTTGGACCCTTAAGTGATCCTAGCATAAATCCTAACTGGATGTTCTGTTGTGCATGTGCGTTTATGCTTACACAAGCGCACATGTCAAGGGAAGAAAACCAAGTGTCCTGGCAGATTACCACTTGTTCAGAATGAGTCTGACGTAGTCACTGTGTCTTCCACTATTGTAGTGGTGATAGGTATGAAGTCTATTTCATAGCTATGTTATCCATGGAGGAGCTAACCTCACGACAGAAGTACTCTCTAAGCACGGAACCAGTCGTCGTGGTGTGATCATGGTTCATGACTTCTAATAACTTTTTTTCCTGAACGGAGGGTTCTATTTATTAGTGGCGTGTGTTAACCATTGGAAGAGTGCAATGGAGATTCCCTTCCCCGTGTTGCACTCTGAGTGACTCCTGTGTTGCTATTATCAATAGCAATTTAACTTGTGAGGCTACTAATCCTCTTACTGAGTGTTGCTGGACTGACTGTGGTATTGGTACTGGTACTCAAGGGGTCCAGTCGTCCTACCGATGTATTCTGAAATGTTATCCTACAGGAATACATGATTAGAGCATTTTACTAGTTGTCTTGTAGTGGCTACTACACATGGCAAGGAATGATTATTGTTGCCATTTGTTTTGGAGGTGGACAAGTCCACTGGACTTTACGACCAGTGGCTGCTGCCATACATGTAAAAAAAATGCATCACTAGCCACTTTAAACAATGCCACTTAATATAATGTTTACATACCCTACATTACGCATCTCATATGTATGTACTGTACTCGATACCATCTACTGCATCTTGCCTATGCCTTCTGTACCATCACTCATTCATATATCTTTATGTACATATTCTTCATCCCTTTACACTTGTTGTATAAGATAGCTGTTGTGAAATTGTTGGTTAGATTACTCGTTGGTTATTACTGCATTGTCTTTATTTTTTTTTAATCGGAACTAGAAGCACAAGCATTTCGCTACACTCGCATTAACATCTGCTAACCATGTGTATGTGACAAATAAAATGTAGTTATGTGAAATCCATAGATTAGGGACTAATGAATTTATTTCAGATGACTGATTTCCTCATATGATCTGTTACTCTGCAAAATCTTTGAAATTGTTGCATGTTGTGTTTATATGTTTGTTTAGTATAGATAGCTTTTTATAAACAATGGTTTGTTGTTGCATTTAACTCCTGAAAGTTCTCGAGGTAATTTCAGTAGTAGGTGACATCAGAGGTCAGCGTGTGGAGAAGTGGGAGCTCGGGATGATAGAGTTTCCCACTAGTAATTACCAGTTGGGGGAGGGCCGGTCAAGTGGATTTTACCCAGTCCTATGTGATAATTTCCCACTTCCCACTTGGATACGAACGCATCAATAGTGTAAGCAATTCAGGGTTTATATCGGCCTACAATGATCTGCCCCGGGAGGAGTTTGCACATGGTGATCTGCCCCGGGAGGAGTTTGCACCTGGCTCATGCCGGTGCCGCTAAAAAGGTGAAGTCGGTTCAAAACAAGGAGTAATGATTTAGGATAGTTTCATATGCGTGTCATAGGCCCAAGTGTTCGGTCTTCATACAATCCCCATTATGTGCTTTAGCTGCCTTGCCAATATTGGAAAACATTTGATCGAAAAGACATGTATGATCCTGAACGATAAAGACATGTATGATCCTGAACGATAAAGACATGTGTGATCCTGAACGATAAAGACATGTATGATCCTGAACGATGCACCATGCCGCCTTGTTGACTATTATGACCGGGCAGCGCAGATTACTGTTCCATTTGAGAAGGCGCTCCTCCCTACCGGTTTTGCCCGTTCACGTGCACCCCGGTTCAGCCTAATCGAACGCCTTCAATATCCAGCAGGTGTGCGCACTTAGTAACCAGAAAACAAATCCGGAACTAGCCGCGCACCTGCAGGATATTTAAGAGGACGTGACCGAGTCTCATTTCTAAATCGATATACAAATCGCGGTGGTGAGTATACATAGACCACAGGTGTTATGGCATTTTGTGGTGCAATCATTATTCCCATAACAGGGCGGCGATTAACTTCTAATAAATGAACGCCGAACATTTTTTACATTCATCTGATCTTTTACAGGCTATACCAAATGCACTCTAAATGGGTTTAGTGACATAGTAGACTATGCACACTAGACTAACATTGATTTTGTTAGTCACTCTCACTCATCATTAAAATGGCATAGTCATGGGGGAATATCTAGAATTGATGGAAATAAAAGTGCATTTGGCCACTTTTTTCTGCCCATTGGCAAAATTGGTATAATTGCATGAAATGGATCATACAATTGTTCAGTTCTTTGCCCAATGGTAGAATGACAGGAAATGAACTTGCAGTAGGCAGGTCTTCCATGTAGGAATACTGGGTCATAACGGTGCTTTATTCTTCTCCTTTAGTCATGGTTCTTCCTGGGCTTCAGGTTTGGAGATGGATACTCTTTGCCTGCATTCACTGGCTTTGTGTCTGTCAAGAGACTCTAAGACCGTAAGTCAATCTGCACTCACAAGTTAGAATTTAGTGATCAGACTTGCTTCTCTC
>NC_036854.1:0-1380 GCF_002910315.2 Salvelinus sp. IW2-2015
GTGAGGACCCCCTGTCTGAGTTGTTGAGGACCCCCTGTACTGAATTTGTAAGGGCCCCCTGTCTGAGCTGTGAGGACCCCCTGTCAGAGTTGTGAGGGACCCGCTGTCTGAGCTGTGAGGGGACCCCCTGTCTGAGTTGTGCGGCCCCCTGTCTGAGCTGTGAGGACCCCCTGTCTGAGTTGTGAGGACCCCCTGATCAGAGTTGGAGGACCCCCTGTCTGGAGCTGTGAGGATCCCCCCTGTCTAAAGTTGTAGGGACCCCCTGTCTGAGTTGTGAGGGCCCCCTGTCTGAGTTGTGAGAGACACCCTGGTCAGTGGGGAGGGCCCCCTGTCAGAGCTGTAGGACCCCCTGTCTGAGCTGTGAGGACCCCCTGTCTGAGTTGTGAGGACCCCCTGTCTGAGTTGTGAGGACCCCCTCTCTGAGTTGTGAGGACACCCTGTCAGTGGTGAGGACCCCCTGTCTGAGTTGTGAGGACCCCCTGTCTGAGTTGTGAGGACCCCCTGTCTGAGTTGTGAGGACACCCTGTCAGTGGTGAGGACCCCCTGTCAGAGCTGTGAGGGCCCCCTGTCAGTGGTGAGGACCCCCTGTCAGTGGTGAGGGCCCCCTGTCAGTGGTGAGGGCCCCCTGTCCATGGTGAGGACCCCCTGTCAGTGGTGAGGGCCCCCTGTCAGTGGTGAGGGCCCCCTGTCAGTGGTGAGGGCCCCCTGTCAGTGGTGAGGACCCCCTGTCAGTGGTGAGGACCCCCTGGAGCTGTAGCTCTCTGGAATAAAGACACACTCCACAGGATTCTCTCTCTGAGCCGCAAGCCAGCCTTTCATAACCCTGCTTCAAAAGCCCCCCTGTGCTGTTCTTTAGGAGCCTTCTCTACCTACATCCATCACTCACCTTCTCTCCACCCATCACTCACCTTCTCTCCATCCCTGTATCTCTGCCTCTCTCGCTAGCTCTCTCCCTTTCTCTCTCACTAGTTCTCCCTTTGTGCTGTTTTTCTCTCTCCATCCATCTGTCAATGTCAATGTATCTGTCTTTCTATTTTTCCCCCTCCCTCCCAGGTAGTCTGGCGAGTAGGTGCGTTGGGCCAGTAAGAGAAAGGTTGTTGGGGTGAATCCCCGAGCTGTCGTTCTGCCCCTGAGCAAGGCAGTTAACTCACTGTTCCACAGGGTGCAGATAACGTGGATGTCGATTAAGGCAGCCCTGCCCCCCGCACCTCTCTGATTCAGAGTGGTTGGGTTAAATGCAGAAGACACATTTCAGTAGAATGCATTCAGTTGTACAACTGACTAGGTATCCCTACCTCCAGCAACCTCTGCCTTTTGAGAGAGAGAGAGAGAGAGAGACAGTGAGAGAGAGAGACAGTGAGAGAGAGAGACAGCGAGAGA
>NC_036854.1:1747-4141 GCF_002910315.2 Salvelinus sp. IW2-2015
GGAACTACCTCTGAACCCTTCTTGCGGGATGAACGCCATAAGGAGAAGGAGAGGACAGTGAGAGAGGAGAGACAGTTGACGAAGAGAGAGACAGCGCAAGAGACAGCGAAGAGTATGGAGCCAGAGTCAGAAGAGAGAGAGACAGCCCGAGAGAGAGAGCAGAGAGACAGTCAGAGAGAAGACAGCGAGAGAGAGAGGACCAGCGAACAGAGAAGAGAAGAGGACAGCGGAGAGAGAGAGACAGCGAGAGAGAGAGAGAGAGAGAGAGAGAAGGAGACAGCGAGAGAGACAGTAAGAGAGAGACAGCGAGAGAGAGAGAGAGACAGCGAGAGAGAGACAGCGAGAGAGAGAGAAAAACAGCGAGAGAAAAGACAGGACAGCGAGAGAGAGAGACAGCGAGAGAGAGACAGCGAGAGCGAGAGAGACAGCGAGAGAGAGACAGCGAGAGCGACAGAGACAGCGAGAGAGAGAGAGACCAGTCCAAGGACTATGTGTTTTATAGCAGTTCATATGAATGACTGATGTCATCTGTACAGAATGATTTTAATTAATTATATGTTGTATTCTTAGATATTTACTTTTAGCTTTAATGTGTGATGTAATGAAAACAGTGTTGGTTTTGTGACTGTGTAATATAGCCTACTAAATGATTTTATGCACAGTATGCATACCTGATGGCAGTTAGCCTAGCTGGTAACCGAAAGGTCGCTGGTTCGAATCCCAGAGCCGACTAGGCAAAAAATTTGCACTGGATAAAAGTGTCTGCTAAATGACTCAAATGTACATGTAGAGAGTGAGAGAAGCCCATTTCCTCCTGACATGAGGGATACTGCCAGTAAACAATGTGAGAAGAGCATTGAAACAGAGCCCCCGCTTCTAATAATACTGGAGCAGAGCCAGGTATAGGACTACAGCTCCCAAGACACTGAGCTGTGGCAGAGCCAGGTATATGACTACACTTCCCAAGACACTTGGGGCCCCAATTATTAGCCAGATCATCATCATTTTGCAAAAACAATTTTAAAAATGGACCAGCCCATCTGGCATTTGCCCAAAATGCCAGATGGCCAGTTTGACCGTGCCACAATAGTATCCAACTAACACGAAAGCTGGAAGTAGAAGAATGATGGTAAAATAATGGTACTCTGTGAGTTATCATTTTAATTTGTATTTATTATGGATCCTCATTAGTTCCTGCCAAGGCAGCAGCTACTCTTCCTGGGGTCCTGCAAAATTAAGGCAGTTATACAATCATCCCGTCCTGTCTGATAGATATTCAATCAGGCGAAACCCAGAGACGGACACACCTTGTAGTGATGGTGCAGAGGCCAGGACCCATAGGGCTCTAGTTAAAAGTAGTGCACTACATAGAAAACAGCAGATAATAGAGTGCTCTTTGAGAAACAGCCTAAATCTCTGTGAGGAGGAAACCAGATGTTGCCAAACAGCCTAAATCTCTGTGAGGAGGAAACCAGATGTTGCCAAACAGCCTAAATATCTCTGTGAGAGGAAACCAAGATGTTGTCAAAACAGCCTGAATCTCTGTGAGGAGGAAGCCAGATGTTACCAAACTAGCGTAACTGCGTAGGAGGAAAGCCAGATGCTTGCCAAACACCTAAATCTCTGTGAGAGGAAGCCAAGTTGCCAAACAGCCTAAATCTCTGTGAGGGGGAAGCCAGACGTTAGTCCAATATCAGCCCTAAAATCTCTATCAGAGGCGAGGAAGACATATGTTGGCCAAACAAGCTTCTATTCTCGTGTGAGGCATGGAAGCCCAGCATGTGCCAAAACAGACTTTATTCTACTGTGAGAGGAACGCCAGATCTTGCACAATAACAAGCTTTATTCTCTGTGAGGGAGGAAGCAACAGATGATACCAAACAGTCACTCAATCTCTGGAGGGAAGAAGCCAGATGATGCCACAAGCTTAAATGCTCTGTAGTGAGCGACACTACGATATCGCTGCCCAAAACAGCCCCTAATTTCTCTAGTCCGAGGGAATAAAGCGCAGATGATGCCCAAACAGCTGTTTAATCTCCTGTGAGTAGGAAGCCAGATGCTAGCAAACGATCTGACGTTTTGGCCTATCAACAGAGCATCTGAGGTAGATACGGTCTGAGTCTGAAATGGCACCCTCTATCCCGATTACATAAGTGCACGTACTTGACCTATTGGTCCTGGTCAAAAAAGTAGACTGTATTTGAAAAGGGTGATGGCTGCCATCCTATTTTGGATCCAGACCATTCAAAACAGACAAAGGGCAGAGAGCAGAAACCATCTGTACTAGAGGTGGTGCTGTTAGAATGTGTCCATCTCAGCTCTCTTGTGACTCCTAAGAGCAGCGACAGTATACCAAATGCTGCAGGACAGTCATCAATGATCCTTCCCAGACTA
>NC_036854.1:4166-9942 GCF_002910315.2 Salvelinus sp. IW2-2015
AGTGTAGACCCCCGTCTGAAGTGTGAGTGGGCCCCGTCTGGTCTGAGTGGACGGACCCCTGTCTGAGTATTTGAGGCCCCTGTCAGAGCTGTGAGCCCCTCCTGTCCTTAAGTTGTGCAAGCGAACCCCCGTCCCAAGAGGATTTGAGGCCCCCGTCTGAGTTGTGAGACCCCTGTCTGAGTTGTGAGACCCCTGTCAAGTTGGAGGCCCCCTGTGTCAGAGCTGTGAGGGCCCCCTGTCAGAGTTAGTAGGCCCCTGTCAGAGTTGTGAGGCCCCCTGTCAGAGCTGAAGACCCTGCTGAGCTAAGCCCTGTTATAATAACTAGATATGAGACTATTGTGCCAGACCCCTGTACAGAGGTCCATTACCAGTCTATGTGAACCCCGGTCTGATTGTGGGAGGGAAGTCCCCCGTGACTGACTATTGACCCCCTCTGACGTTTCAGTCGATGACCCACACCAGGATGTCAGCAGTTAGTACCCCCGTGATATATACGAGTTGGTAGGGATCCGCCCCTGTTTAAACTTGGTGAGCCCCCTTTCAGATTTGCACCTACCCCCTGGCTGACAGCTGTAAGGACCCCACTGTTACCAGTGTCAGTTGCTGCGCCCGTCATAGCTGGAGGACCCCCTATCTTCGAGTTTGGGAGGAGCCCCCTTCTGAGAATTGATAGGTGCGGCCCTCCTTCGTCCTGAGCTAGCCTATGGAAGGACCCCCGGGCAGTAGAGTGTGAGGACCCCTGTCTGATAAGCTACTTAGAGACCCCTTCTGCATGCGCCCTGTCTGACTGGAGACCCCCTCTGATTTGAGACCCCCCAGAGTTGAGACCCCTGTCTGATGCTGTGAGGACCCCCCGTCTAGTTTGGACCCCTGCGGAGTTTGCGCCCCCTGTCGAGTGAGACACCCTTCATTAGTCCCCTATTGTCAGACTTGAGTACCCCTGTCTGAGTGTGAACCCCTGTCTGAGTGTCGAGACCCCGTCTGAGTGTGAGACCCCCTCTCTGATTGTAGGACACCCTGTCAGTGTGAAGACCCCTGTCTGAGAACATCAATTACAGTCTGTGATTACCTCCCTTCTGAATTAAGATCTCGCCCCTTCTACTCACTAAAACAACGACGCCTCATGGAACCACCTTCAACTGTCCCACGCTCATGTACCCCCTGTCAATGCTAGACCCCCATCCATTACCCCACCCTTCCAATGGTAGACCCCTTCAGGTACCCCTCATTACCCCCTTCATGTGCGCCACTGGCGAGTGTACCCTTCATGACCATCTTTGTGAACCTCTTCCATATAAAACACACCCACATATTCCTCTCTGGACCCAGCCATCCTACGTCTAACCCGCTTCAAAAAGCTCCCCCCACTCTGTTCATAGCATATTCTCACCTACATCCATCACTCACCCTTCTCATCACCCATCACTCACCTTCTCTCATACCAGTATGCTCTCCTCTCTCCTAGTCTCCCCTTTTCTCTCCGACATTCCCCTCTGTGCTCATGTCTTCTTATCTCATCCAGTCGACACATATCTCTCTAATTTCCCCCCCCCAGTTCTCGAATCGTCATAATAAAAATTTTAATCCCATAACTTACCGTCCTTACCGCGACAACATACTCACTTTCCACACAGAACGATTCGATTAATCTACCCGCCCCCCACCCTCTTATTTCATATGGGTAATCAAAGACACATTCATATAGAGATGCCATCAGTACAACAATATCCCTACTCCACTATACCGTCTCCTTTTGAAAAAACAGAAAAGTTACACAAGAGAAAAACAGTGAAATAACACAACACCTAGAAAGAACATGTCAAAGAAAATAACATAAAGAAGACCAGACTACACGACTAAACAACACAAAACAAAAAAAAAACACAGAAAGGACTACCAAACGAGAAAAAAGAGAGAAAAACACAAACATAAAGAAGACAAAAATCCTGAAGAAAAACCAAAACAGCATAATAAAAAAATGGACACGAAGACATAAAAACAAGTCGAAGAATCCAAACACAATAACAGCGAACACGAAAGAATCACACCATGCACAAGACAAAAGAAAACCAGTCAAACATGTATCAATCATAGAATACTATTCATCTAACAAATATTAATATAGAAATTGCTTCTTAAATTACCTTTAACCTTAAGATGGTTGCTTGAAGAATGAAAGAACATGTGTTTGACGGGTAATAACCCTTATTAAAAATTTATCACATAGCATACCTATCAATTTAAGCCACGTAACCGACAAGTCTCTTATTTCGAAGCCCAGACCTGACGAGCAGAAATGAATTAAAAAGGGGCGTGCCAATTACCAAATACAGTTTAGAAGACGTGCAACGAGCCCAAGGCCGCGCCGACCCAGATACGGCCAAAACAGAGATCCCACGGACTCCCGCCGCAATTAATAGAGCAACCAGATAGAGACTCACGCCCCAAGCACTCAGCCTCTGAAGAACAACAGTATGAAGACAACTACCACCTGTAGAACTTAGCCCATTAAGCGACAGATACATCATTCATCTTGCAAAAAGAACAATTAAAAATGCGACCAGCCCATCTGTGCATTTCCCCAAAATGACAGAAGCCAGTAGTTGACCGTATGCCACAATAAAGTAGTCCAACTAACCCGAAGCGAAGTAAGAAGAATGATGGTAAAAATCAATGTAACTCATGTGGATTATCCATTATAATTGTACTATTCATTGAAGATCCCATTATGTTCCTCACCAGCAAGAGCAGCTTACTCTCCTGAGTCGCCTGCAAAAATTATAAGCGCAGATATACAATACATCCCGTCCTGTCTTGATTAGATAGTTCAATCCAGGGAAAACACCAGAGACGACACACCCGTAGTGAACTGTAGCAGAGGCCTCAACCCAGTAGGCTCTAGCCTTAAGAAGTAGTGTCACTACATATGGAAAACACGCAATAATAGAAAGTGCCTCTTTGAGAAACAGCGCACTAAATCTCTGTGAGGAGAACAACCAATATGTTGCCAAAACAGCGCAAATCCTCTGAGAGAGAACCCAGATGTTGCAAAACAGCGCTAAATCTCTGTGAGGAGAGGAAACAACCAGATGTTGCAAACAGCCACGTATAATCTCGTGGTGAGCGAAACCTAGTTATGTTCGCCAAACAGCCTAAAATCTCTTGAGGACGGAAACCAAGATGTTGTCAAAACAGCCTGTAATCTCTGTGAGGACGGACAGCCCAGATGTTACCACAAACTAGCATTAATGCGTAGGAGGAAAGCCAGATGTTGCCAAAACACCTAAATCTCTGTGAGGAGGAAGCCAAGTTGCCAAACACCTAAAATCTCTGTGAGGGGGAAGCCAGACGTAGCCAACAACAGCCCTAAAATCTCTTCGAGCGAGGAAGACATATGTTGGCCAAACAAGCTTTATTCGTCGTGTGAGATGGAAGCCCAGATTGCCAAACAGCTTTATTCTACTCTGATGAGGATAGCGCCAGATTCTTGCCGACAAACAAGCTTTATTCTCTGTGAGGAGGACAGCCAGATGATACCAAACAGCCCAATCTCAGTAGGAGTGGAAGAAGACAGATGATGCCAAGCTTATATGTCGTCTGTATGAGCGACACTAGAATGCTGCCACACAAACAGCCCCTAATCGTCTAGTGCGAGGGAAAAAGCGCAGATGATGCACAAACAGCTGTTTAATCTCTGATGAGTAGGAAGCCAGATGTGCAAACAGATCTGACCGTTTTGGCCTCAGAAAGCAGTCTGTAGGATTAGATACGGTCTGAGTCTGAAATGGCACCCTCTATTCGCCGTATACATAAGTGCACTGTACTTGACCTATTGGCCTGTCAAAAGAAGTAGACTGTATGTTGAATAGGGATGCCCATCTTTTTGGGATCCAGACCATTCAAAACAGACAAAGGGCAAGAAGCAGAACCATCTGTACTAGTTGGGTGCATGTAGAATTGTGTTCATCTCAGCTCTCTTTATGTCCTATAAGCAGCGACAGTATTAACCAAAAATGTTGCAGGATCAGTCACAATGATCCTTTCCCAGACATTATCATCCAACAGCAATTTGTGCTGTATGGGCAAATCTCAAAATTAACAAAACCTATTCCCAGCCTACTATGGTGCACCAACCTGGGTTTCGAACTAAAGCCTCCAGTGACAGAGAACTACACCAACATCTGACCACCAGAAACCGTGTCTGGTAGAATATACACCAACCACACCACAGAAGCCCTGTCTGTAAAATACTACACCAAAACCACACCAAAAGCCTCTGGTAAAATACGCAACCAAAACACAACCACGCAGAATACCGTATCTTAAAATACTACACCAAACACCACCACCAGAAGCCTGTCTGGTAAACATTACTACACCAACACGACGCACCAGAAAACCATTCCTTGTGAAAATACTACACAACCACACCACCAGAATCCCTGTCTGGTAAAATGTCTAACATCAACACACCATCAGAATAGCCTGGTCTGTTAAATATACACACCAACACACACACCACGAAAGCCACTGTCTGGTAAAAATTACTACACCACACACCACCAGAAAGCCTGTCTGATAAATAACATACATCAACACAACCACCAGGAATCCTCGTTCTGGTAAAATACCTACACCAACACACCCCAGAATCCCCTGTTCTGATAAAACAAAACTATACGATCAACACACCACCAGTAATACCTGTCTGGTCAAATATACGTACAATCAACAAAACCACCAGAAATCCCTGCTGTAAAATAACTACGACCAACACAACCACCAGAATCCCTGTCTGATAAAAAACTACCATACAAACACTACATCAACACACCACCAGAATCCCTGTCTGGTAAAATACTACACCAACACACCACCAGAATCCCTGTCTGGTAAAATACTACACCAACACACCACCAGAATACCTGTCTGGTAAAATACTACACCAACACACCACCAGAATCCCTGTCTGGTTAAATACTACACCAACACACCACCAGAATACCTGTCTGGTAAAAATACTACACCAACACACCACCAGAAGCCCTGTCTGGTTAAATATTAACTACTGGAAGACTCTTCTCGAAGAGGTTGCAGTGTATACACTGAGTGTAAAAACGTTCCTAATATTGAGTTGTTTTGAACACTCAGTATATATATGGTGTAGAGATAGACAAGTGATGTGATTATTTCATAATCTGATACAATAGGTTGAGACAGCCAAGTGGTAGTATTGCATTTCCTCTACTCTTGAGAATACTGAATAACATCGTGTACTGTTGCAAGACTAGATATGTGAGAGAAAGATATGATTGCTTTCTCTAGTTCTCTCTCTCGCCATAATCCTTCATGTCAGTGTATTTTCCCTCCGTTTAACTCCCTTGCTAATCTTCTCTTTTTTTCTCTCCAGTCCTTAGCTCCAATCCTTAGCTCCAATCCTTAGCTCCAGTCCTTAGCTCCAATCCTTAGCTCCAGTCCTTAGCTCCAATCCTTAGCTCCAGACCTTAGCTCCAATCCTTAGCTCCAGTCCTTAGCTCCAGTCCTTAGCTCCAGTCCTTAGCTCAAGTCCCCTACATCTCAGCCCCAGTCTCAGCATCTAACCCCTGTCTCCCAGGCCCCAGTCTCAGCATCTCACCCATCTCCCAGGCCCCAGTCTCAGTATCTCACCCGTCTCCCAGGCCCCAGTCTCAGCATCTAACCCCTGTCTCCCGGGCCCCAGTCTCAGCATCTCACCCGTCTCCCATGCCCCAGTCTCAGTATCTCACCCGTCTCCCAG
>NC_036854.1:10613-41535 GCF_002910315.2 Salvelinus sp. IW2-2015
TCCCCAGTCTCAGCATCTAACCCTGTCTCCAGTCCCCAGTCCCACACCCAGCCGCTATTCATCTTCCCAGTATCTAGCTCCAGGCTGGAACACTACCCAGCCTGGAGCTCACGCACTCACACACACACACGCACACACACACCTCCACGCATGACTAATCGTGTTCCCTTTAGTCTCTGAAGAAACAGGAGGGAATTGTAACGTAGAATCCAGCTAATGAGTCATATGGTAGGGTTGTCATCTACGTAAGGCAGTACGGAGGATGTCAAGCATGTGTTCAGGCTTGTGTTCAGGGTTGTGCTTGCATAGTTTTGTGTTCAGGCTTGTGTTCAGGCTTGTGTTCAGGGTTGTGTTCAGGCTTGTGTTCAGGCTTGTGTTCAGGGTTGTGCTTGCATAGTTTTGTGTTCAGGCTTGTGTTCAGAGTTGTGTTTGCATAGGGTTGTGTTAAGGTAGGGTTGTGTTCAGGGTTGTGTTCAGGGTTGTGTTCAGGGTTGTGTTCAGGTAGGGTTGTGTTTAGGATTGTGTTCAGGGTTTTGTTTAGGTAGGGTTGTGTTCAGGGTTGTGTTCAGGGTTGTGTTCAGGGTTGTGTTCAGGGTTGTGTTTAGGTAGGGTTGTCTTCAGGGTTGTGTTTAGGTAGGGTTGTCTTCAGGGTTGTGTTTAGGTAGGGTTGTGTTTGCGTAGGGTTGTGTTCAGGGTTGTGTTTGCAAATGGGTTGGGTTCAGGGTTGTGTTTGCGTAGGGTTGTGTTCAGGGTTGTGTTTGCGAATGGGTTGTGTTCAGGGTTGTGTTTGCATAGTCTAGAGACGGTAAAAGGCTCACCTGATTTGGTCAGGTGCAGTGTTTCTGAAACCCCTGTCGAAACGTTGGTGATTATTAAACACATTACATTTGAGATACAGATTGGGCTGCTAACTTCTTGTCCTTTCAAGGTGGGGACCTTAAAGCTAACGGGAGGTGGTGGCGTTGGAGTAATGGGTAGATGCAGGAGGGGTTCTTAAAGCTAACGGGAGGTGGTGGCGTTGGAGTAATGGGTAGATGCGGGAGGGGTTCTTAAAGCTAACGGGAGGTGGTGTCACGACTTCCTCCAAAGTCGGTCCCTCTCCTTGTTCGGGCGACGTTCGGCGGTTGACGTCACCGGTCTTCTAGCCATCGCCGATCCACCTTTCATTTTCCATTTGTTTTGTCTTGTCTTCCCACACACCTGGTTTCAATCCCATCAATTACATGTTGTGTATTTAACCCTCTGTTCCCCACATTACCTTGTACAGTATTGTTGATTGTAAGAGTTTGTGCACGTTATGTGTGGCGTGCGAAGGGTTCCGTCCCATTGTATTTATTTATTGTTTTTGTTCACGGTGATTTTTATTTTTAAACTGCACTGTTATAACACAGTCTTTACTCTCCTGCGCCTGACTTCTCTGCCGCCAGTACACACGCATTACAGAATACCGGACCAAACTGATGGAGTCAGCAGGGGCAGGTACCCCGGGTATAGGGGTGGAGGAGCGCGTCCAGAAGCACGCAGCAATGCTCCACCATCTTGGCACCACCATTGACCGAGTTGTCCAGACAATGGACCGCTGGGAGAGACAGGGAGTTCTCCCAGCACCTCCACCAGCACAACCCGGGGTCTCCACTACGCGCCCCTTCTCCTGGTCCCAGTGGGATTCGTCTCTCCCTTCACCAGGAATATGATGGGACGGCTGCGAACTGCCAGGGGTTCCTATTACAACTGGACCTATACCTGGCAACCGTCCACCCGGCTACTTCGGGCTGTGAGAGGGTGTCCGTCCTCGTCTCATGCCTCACCGGGAAAGCCCTAGAGTGGGCCAACGCCATGTGGAGCGAGGGAGATGCGTCATTGGACCAGTTAGAGGAGTTCACCCGCCGTTTCCGGGCTGTCTTCGACCACCCGTCCGAGGGTAGAGTGGCGGGTGAGCGCCTCTTCCATCTAAGGCAGGGGACGAGTAGTACCCAGGAGTTCGCCCTGGAGTTTCGGACCCTGGCTGCCGGCGCGGGATGGAGCGACAGGGCCCTGATTGACCATTATCGTTGCAGCCTGCGCAAGGAGTTGGCCTGCAGAGACACCACCCTCACGTTCCACCAGCTGGTGGACCTGTCCATCCGGCTGGACAACCTGCTGGCTACCTTCAGATCGGGGTCAGTTAGTTCCATCCCCACGCACGATACCCATGGAGTTGGGAGGGCTGCAGCGGCAGGGAGACCGGAGGGGGTTCCAGCTTGTGCACCATCTGTGGCAGCAGAGGTCACACTGCCGTTCGGTGCCGGGTTGGTTCCTCTAGGTATCGAGGCAGCAGGCAGGGCGCTCTGGCGTCATCCCAGGTGAGCCAACACCATTCTCACCCAGAGCCCTCAGTTGCACATATGTTTGTGTATGTCACTTTCCCTGAGTTTTCCCCACATTCCCAGCATAAGGCGCTCGTCGATTCAGGCGCGGCTGGGAATTTTATTGATAGAGCGTTCACCCATAGTTTAGGGATCCCCATTGTTCCCGTGGCTGTGCCCTTTCCCGTTCACGCCTTAGATAGTCGACCATTAGGGTCAGGGTTAATTAGGGAGGTCACCGCTCCTCTGGGCATGGTGACGCAGGGGGGTCACAAGGAGAGAAGTAGTCTCTTCCTTATTGACTCTCATGTGATTCCCGTGGTGCTGGGCCTACCCTGGTTAACTTGTCATAACCCCACTGTTTCTTGACCACAAAGGGCTCTCACGGGGTGGTCGCGAGAGTGCTCGGGGAGGTGTTTAGGGGTTTCCGTTGGTGCTACTACGGTGGAGAGTCCAGACCAGGTCTCCACCGTGCACATTCCCCCTGAATAGGCCGATTTGGCTCTCGCCTTCTCAAAACAGAAGGCTACTCAATTACCACCCCATCGACGGGGCGATTGTGCGATAAATCTCCTGGTAGACGCTGCACTTCCCAGGACTCACGTGTATCCTCTCTCACAGGCGGAAACGGAGGCTATGGAAACATATGTCTCCGAATCCCTGCGTCAGGGGTACATTCGGTCCTCCACTTCACCCGCCTCCTTGAGGTTATTTTTGTGAAGAAGAAGGAGGGAGGTCTGCGCCCGTGTATTGACTATCGGGTCTGAACCAGATCACTGTGAGGTATAGTTACCCGCTACCGCTCATAGCCACAGCGATTGAGTCAATGCACGGTGCGCGCTTCTTCACCAAACTAGATCTCAGGAGCGCTTACAACCTGGTGCGTATCCGGGAGGGAGACGAGTGGAAGATGGCTTTCAGTACCACCTCAGGTCTTTGCTCTCCTGCGCCTGACTTCTCTGCCGCCAGTACACACGCATTACAGGTGGTGGCGTTTGAGTAATGGGTAGATGCAGGAGGGGCATCTTAAAGCTAACGGGAGGTGGTGGCGTTTTATTAGTGGGTCAATGCAGGAGGGGCATGTTAAAACTAACGGGATGTGATGGCGTTTGAGTAATGAGTAGAGGCAGGAGGGGCATCTTAAAGCTAACGGTATGGGATGGCCAGCTGTTCCAGTATGTTAATATGAAGCTGTGGACATCTGTTTTGTCTTGCCAGGTTAAGTGTTTTCACTTTATCAGAGACAAGGTTTTATGAATAATCTATGTTAATAATGAACGTGTCTTAGTGTCAGGTCATATACAGCCATCTGAGGCTGAGTGGAGACTGGGGGACTGTGAAGTTACGTAATTTGTGTGACCCCCGCATGGTTTTGGATAGGATTTTGTGATGGATTTTTTGATGGCCAGCTGATCCTAGATCTGCCATATTGGCTGTTGATGATGGCATTCTTGGGGACTGTGAGGTTGTGAGGGGGTCAATTAGCTGCAGAAGTCTGACTGGTGAATGTGGAGTAGGATAACATTAGACTGATCCAAGGTCAGTTTTGTGTTTCCCCCTAGTGGTTTTGTGAGAGATTTTATAATTTATGTTGTGACGGCAAGCTGATCCTAGACCTTTCAAGTTGTATGTAGGCATCTGAAGATGGTACTCTTGCAGTGGTGTAAAGTACTTCAGTAAAAATACTTTAAAGTTCTACTTAAGTCGTTTTTGGGGGTATCTGTACATTACTTTACTATTTATATTTTTGACGACTTTAACTTTTACTTCACTACATTCTGAAAGAAAATATTGTTCTTTTTACTCCATACATTTTCTCTAACACCCAAAAGTACTTGCTTCATTTTGAATGCTTAGCAGGACAGAGAAATTGTCCAATTCAGAACATCCCTGGTCATCCCTACTGCCTCTGGTCTGGCGGACTCACTAAACACATGCTTAGTTTTTAAGTGATGTCTGAGTGTTGGAGTGTACCCCTGGCTATCCGTATGTTTAATAAAAACAAGAAAATCATGCCATCTGCTTTGCTTAATTTAAAGAATTTGAAATGATTCATACACTTACATTTACTTTGACTACTAGTCAAGACTTTTACACAAGTATTATTTCACTGGGCGACTTCCATTTTTGGAAGGGGCAGAACGACAGATTTTTACCTTGTCAGCTCGGGGATTCGATCTTGCAACCTTTCGGTTACAAGTCCAACGCCCTAATGCTTATGGCTTGAACTTTATGGTCGTAGATCAGATCCTAGATACATTATGTGCCTAAGGCCAACTTTCACCCCTAGAAACATAGAGATCTAGTACTGGAGTATTTTGTATTACATTAAAAAGACAAAGACTCAATCACATAAATATTTCCTACTTACAGATACCTATTTGTCTAACTTTGTTGTTCATTCCACTTTTAAACTTTACTAAATGTATGAGATGTAAGAGATTTTAGTCGTTGCCCTGCAGAGGCTCTATAAGTACATGATGAATTCATTACCTTCTTCTCCGCTGGGACTCTCTCTTCAGTTCCTCCAGCCTCCTCTGTTCTCTCCGTTCCTCCAGCCTCCTCTGTTCTCTTCAGTTCCTCCAGCCTCCTTTGTTCTCTCCGTTCCTCCAGCCTCCTCTGTTCTCTCCGTTCCTCCAGCCTCCTCTGTTCTCTCCGTTCCTCCAGCCTCCTCTGTTCTCTCTTAACGTTTCCCAGCCTCCTCCTGTTCTCTGCCGTCCTCCTCCAGCCTCCTCTGTTCTCTCCGTTCCTCCAGCCTCCTCTGTTCTCTCCGTTCCTCCAGCCTCCTCTGTTCTCTCCGTTCCTCCAGCCTCCTCTGTGACTCTCTTCAGTTCCTCCAGCCTCCTCTGTGACTCTCTTCAGTTCTTCCAGTCTCCTCTGTTCTCTCCGTTCCTCCAGCCTCCTCTGTTCTCTCCGTTCCTCCAGCCTCCTCTGTTCTCTCAGTTCTTCCAGCCTCCACTCTGTGGGCTACTGGCCTACCACACCATCCACTTGGGATTCCCGTCGGTAGGCGAGACGTCCTTCCTCAGCCCTGTGGCAGAATACCATAGAATTACATTTACATTTTTACATTTAAGTCATTTAGCTGACGCTCTTATCCAGAGCGACTTACAAATTGGAAAGTTCATACATATTCATCCTGGTCCCCCCGTGGGGAATGAACTCACAACCCTGGCGTTGCAAGCGCCATGCTCTACCAACTGAGCCACACGGGACCAGGATGAGAAGTACAATGGATATTCCCATTCAAAGCAATGTTCCGTTGTGTGAACCTGAACGGACTTAAATACATATGTCAAAAATGTTCAACTTGACCTGCGTTTGTTTTAGTCTATCCAGTACAATGTAACCAAGGGAATAGGTTAGCAGCTCAAACACGTTCAACTATTTTAACCCAGTCAAATGGGTACACCTGCTGCCATATTTGATGGCGTACCATTTGGAATGTCCTCATGGGGACAGACAGTCCATTGAGCATGTGTGCTGTCAGTTGTTAAAGTACGTCATGGCGCTAGTTCTTCTCATATAAAACATGACCACGATTTGACCCTTTAGAAGTGCTAGTTTCACACCACTGTGACTTTGCAATTGCAGGACATTCGCTATTCACTGGATCTCATCTCATCCCATAAGAGCCTACAAAGCGCCTCAGTCTGTGGGCTCCCTTTAGCTACCCATTAAACATAACTTATCTCATAAAAAATATAATTTGCGGAGGGTAATATGTGATTAGCCCTCTCTCAATGGGGGATCTTGCTGGTACTGTAGTAACTGAACTACTGAAGGGAGGCTGGCTGCTAACGCAATGCTACGCTGCAGATCTCATTATCAGCTGTCACACTCTCTCTGTCTCTTACATACTATCTCTCTCTTTTTCTCACATAATCGTGACTCTCTATCTCCTTCATGATAATATAATAATATAATAATAATATAAAAATAATAATATAATGATAATAGTGATAATAATATAATAGTATGAATAATAATAATATGATGATGATAATAATAATAATAATAATAATAAAATCATTATTCTTATTAGTATTATAAAATAATAATAATAATGATAAAATAATAATTATAGTAATTATAATACGTATAATTATAATACAATAATAATAATAATACGGTAGTGAATAATAATACAAATACATCAATAATAGAAATAATAGAAATAACAACAAGATAATGGTCCCCGGTACGCCGTCATTGTCAATAAGAATTTGTTCGTAACTGAATTGCCTAGTAAAATACAGGTTAAATAAAATAAAAAATTATACTGGTAACTATGAATAGTAATAGGAACATATAATAAATAATAGGGACAATAAAAGGCAAAACATGGAAAATGAACATGCTACTATTATTAATACTAAAAACAATGCTACCACCACTATTATTAACACTAATACTACAACCATCCACTACTAGTGGTTAGAGCGTTGGGCCAGTAACCGAACGGTTGCTGGATCGACTCCCTTAGCTGACAATGTAAAAATATGTTGTTCTGCCACTGAGAAAGGTAACCCACTGTTCCTCGGACGCCAAAGACGTGGATGTTGATTATGGCATCCCCACCGCACCTCTCTGATTCAGAGGGGTTGGGTCAAATGCGGAAGACACATTTCAGTTGAATGCATTCAGTTGTACAACTGACTAGGTATCCCCCTTTCCCAATATGATATATTGCTTGGTCTCCAGCTCCATCATTGTAGACATGACAGGTAAGCTAGCAAGCATTATATCATATAGGCATGCATCCATCATACATCCATCATGTGTTATTAAGCTACATAAAACGAAAGTGTTTGATGTGTATGGCTGCAGTTCAGATACATTCATTAAAGTTTATTAATTTATTGCCACCGGGGCCTGCCTGTTTAACTGCTAAACTGCTTGCTGACTTTACTGCATGATGTCACACCCTGATCTGTTTCACTTGTCTTTGTAATTGTCTCAACCCTCCTCCAGGTGTCACCCATCTTCCCTATTATCCCCTGTGTATTTATACCTGTGTTCTCTGTTTGTCTGTTGCCAGTTCGTCTTCTTTGTCAAGTCAACCAGCGTTTTTCTGTCTCAGCTCTTGGTTTTCCCAGTCTCTCTTTTTTCTCACCCTCCTGGTTTTGACCCTTGCCTGTCCTGACTCTGAGCCCACCTGCATGACCACTCTGCCTGCCCCTGACCCTGAGCCTGCCTGCAGACCTGTACCATTGCCCCACCTCTGGATTATTGACCTCTGCCTATCCTGACCCTGAGCCTGCCTGCGATCCGGTTCTGTTGCCCCACCTCTGGTTTACTGACCCCTGCCTGCATTGACCTGTTTTATTGCCTGCCTGTGTTGGATTATTAAACCATTGTTAATTTGACGTTGTCTGCATCTGGGTCTTACCTTCATACCTGATACATGATTGTAGTGGGTTTACTAACGCATTAGTTATAGTAGCTATGTTAACTTTTATGTTAGCTGATATGGTTGACAACGATGTAGGCTGTCTGTAGCAGTTAGCGGCTATGATATGAAAGTTTGGTTTGGATTTTTCCCCGCCTGGTCACAGACAACTGATGCGTTGTGCGACAAGGGAAAGGAAAAGGTGAGAAGAGGATAGTGTGTAAATGTGAGAAGGAATTATCCAACGATCAAAAGGATCATGCTGTTTGTATGTGGCTGCTATGAAAGCGAACTGTGTTTGGGTGTGATCAGTGGTGTATTCATTCCGCCGATTCTGTTGAAAAACGTTTCTGAAACGGAAGCAAACGGAACAAATAATTTCCTGGGATTTGGTGATTATCCTGGTGACTGGGAGGTTCACAACAAGTTTTTTTTACATCTGCAGCTTGTCAGGGTGGGATGTCCTTCAACGCTGTAATAGAAATAAGACATTTTTATCGTCTTTCCTCCTGTTTAATGGCACCGACCGCCGCTGGGGCCTACCCAGCGTGCGACAGAGCTGCCAGAGTTGTGACCCATTTTTGTTGGTTGTTTTGTCATAGTTGTGTCTAGGGGGACATATTTGGGAGGAAATTCTGTAACGTCCAGCTAGGTGTTTGTCCCCCTTTGAGCTAAGGATGACAGGTTCTTGTCCAGTTCTGGCATTTACGCCACCACAGACTACAACATGTCCCTAGGCCTGGAAATGGTTGATCTCCCCTTCTAGGATGGAGAAGCTGTCTTCATTAAAGTATGGGGATTCTAGTGTGGGGATAGTGTGTAGCACACAGGAATACATTTTTAAATTTTATTTTTTTATTTTTTATTTCTAGCCGAATGTAAAATGTTCCTGTTTTGATTAATGCAATGGAGTGGGTTAAGTCTGATCTGTATCAAATTATCATACCCCTTGAGTCTCTTCCCTGTGTAACACCTGGTAGTTTGGTGGATGGGACTACAAGCTCTCTGTAACCTAGAGGGCAACCAGTGGGTCCATCTCCTTAATACCATGTTTTTCGCAGGATGACAGTGTCTCTACTTCTGATGTATTTTGTGAATTCTGGGCTCCTGCTCTTTAGGCCAAAGGCATATTGCCTCAGACCTTGTATATAATAGCAATACGGTACGAGAGGTGTGGTATATTGCCAATATACCTCGACCAAGGGCGGTTCTTATGCATGACGCAATTCAGAGTGCCTGGATACAGCCCTTGGTCATATATTGGCCATATATCACAAACCCCCGGGGTGCCTTATTGCTATTATAAACTGTTCACCGAGGTAATTAGAGCAGTTAAAATTAATGTTTTGTCATACCCGTGGTATAAACTGTGTGGTTTGAGATCTGAATGCTGATTTGTTGAAAGCCGTGGTATATGTAGAGGGGGATTTAGAGAGGGATTGTAGATTGGGATTGTAGAGGGGGATTGTCGATGGGGATTTAGAGGGGGATTTAGAGGGGGATGTATGATGGGGATTGTAGAGGGGGATTGGTAGAGGGTGTAGAGGGGGATTGTAGATGGGATTGTAAAGGGGAATTGTAGAGGGGGGAGTTAGATGGGGATTGTAGAGGGGGATGTAGAGGGGGATTGTAGAGGGGATTGTAGATGGGGATTGTTAGATGGGGATTGTAAAGGGGGATTGTAGAGGGGGAGTTAGATGGGGATTGTAGAGGGGGATTTGTAAAGGGGGAATGTTTAGAGGGGGAGTTTAGATGGGGATTTAGAGGGGATTTAAGAGGGGGATGTAGAGGGGGATTGTAGAGGGGGATTGTAGAGGGGGGATTGTAGATGGGGATTGTAAAGGGGATTGTAGAGGGGAAGTTAGATGGGGATTGTAGAGGGGGATTGTAGAGGGGGATGTAGATGGGGATTGTAATGGGATTGTAGAGGGGGGTTAGATGGGGATTGTAGAGGGGGATTGTAGAGGGGGATTGTAGATGGGGATTGTAATGGGGGATTGTAGAGGGGGTTAGATGGGGATTGTAGAGGGGGATTGGTAGAGGGGGATTGTAAGGGGGTGGTAGAGGGGGACTGTAGATGGGATTGTAGAGGGGTTGTAGAGGGGGATGTAGAGGGGATTGTAGGGGGTGTAGAGGGGATTGTAGATGGAATGAGGAAAGATGAGCGATAAAGAGAGAGAAGGGAGAGAAAGGATGAATTGGTTATTTCTATAATACCACTAGAGCAGTCGTAGCCAGGAATAAAAACCTTCACGAAGTGTTCACCTTAACATTTTTCAGAACCAGAAATATCACTAGAACAAAAGCACGTTCTCTCATCGTAATTACAGCTTCGACTACATTGGTGGAAAAATACCCACTTGTCATAACTTGAAGTAAAAGTATAGATACCTTAATAGTAAAAGTGAAAGTCACCCAGTAAAATATTACTTGAGTCAAAGTCTAAAAGAGAACCTTTCCTCACTACATTAACAACTATCTTTTCCCTGTCTTCT
This sequence comes from Salvelinus sp. IW2-2015, assembly GCF_002910315.2. Classification (NCBI taxonomy): domain Eukaryota; kingdom Metazoa; phylum Chordata; class Actinopteri; order Salmoniformes; family Salmonidae; genus Salvelinus; species Salvelinus sp. IW2-2015. Next base: position 20,846 of record NC_036854.1, read on the forward strand.
ACTTGGCGACAGCTGTGTCACTGAAATCATCATAGTGGCTCCACAAGTAATAACTGGGCAGACAAGTGTGGCAGATGGACCAAAGTAAAGGGGTGAGAGGGAGAGAAGGAACAAGACAACAGGGGAGTGGAGATGAGGACTCGAGCCATGTGTTGCTTGATCCTGATGGGTTCCCTGTCCTTAACTAGGTTAGGGAGGTTTATATGAATGTACTGGCCTTAAGCCAACTCAGGGAGGAAGGAAAGAAACTGTCTAAACCACTGAGTTGGGTGCGTGGGAGGGAGGGAGGGAGGAGAGGGAGGGAGGAGGGAGGGAGGGAGGGGGAGGGAGGGAGGGAGGGAGGGAGGGAGGAGGGAGGGAGAGGGAGAGGGAAGAACAGAGACAGATATATTAATGGTACACTTGACTATAAAGTGATAGAAAAGTCTGACAATGGTTAAAATTATGTTAACAAAGGCTTTCAAATCCATACAGCACTTGTCAAAGTCACATGGTTCCTTTCTTTGAAGAATAGAGATTAAAGCATCCTCACAAGATGTCACAAACGCAGGATTGAATGAGACCAATCTAAAGCACAGAATATAAGAAAATTTTCTCTCTCTCTCTCTCTCTCTCTCTCTCTCTTCTCTCTTCTCTCTCTCTCTCTCTCTTCTCCTCTCATCTCTCTCTCTCTCTCTCTCTCTCTCTCTCTCTCTCTCTCTCTCTCTCTCTCCTCGAACATTTGTTCAATGCAGTCGGTGGATGTAGATGTGATTGAGTTGTTTCTAGCTGCACCCCATGGTTTTTCCAGTCGACAGTACTTCATGTTCACAGAGAAGGTGAGAGACAAAATGACAACCTGCTCTGACAGCTTTTACGCCAGACAGGCAGACTGACAGACAGACAGCCAGCCAGACAAACAAAAAGCCAGCCAGACAGACAAACAGATAGCCAGACAAAAAGACAGACAGACACAGGAAGGCAGTTGACTGACTCCACTCATCATGTGGTGATGCTGTAAGTCACCATAAGACGTGGTGTTATGTTGTGTAATTATTATTTCAACACTAGGTCCTAGTAAAAGATACTGAGATATGTAAGTATGTGTGTACATTCAGATTGATAAGTGTCAAACAGCCTCGCTCCCTCCACTTCCCACCTCCAGATGCATGAGATTTCAGCGGCTGACGAGAGTGTCCTGTTTAGGTGACCTAGTTGTTGTTCTTAACAAGTTACATAACGGCTGCATCCCAAATGGAACACTATTCCCTATATAGTGCACTACTTTTGACTAGGCCTTTTGTGAGAAAGGCACTCCGTATAGTGTCCGTCTTACTATATACGGTGTCTACTATTTCAATATTAGAACACATTGTTCTTTATGCGTGCATTATTAAAAAGGTTACAAGACAAAGTGTCACAGACATGGAGAGGAATCTCTTCATGAGAGAAAATGTCAGAGGAGAGACAAAGTGGAGTCACAATTCAACGGCTCAGGCACGAGATGTACGGATTACAAAGGGAAAACCAGTCACATCGCGGACACCGACCTTTTGCTCCCGGACAAGCTAAACACCTTCTTTGCCTGCTTTGAGGATAACACAGAGCCATCGACGTGGGCTCTCGTTCTCCATGGCCGACATGAGTCAGATATTTAAAGGGGAATGGAAAAAATGTAGGAAGTGAAACTAAGCAAAGAGATGTATTCCATCCACTAATACTAAACATGTGCATTTAACATAAAAAACACCTCTATATTTAGTATTTTGATCGCCGACAACGTTTATTTGAGCTATGTTCAGAGCCATTTTAAATTGCCATAGTAACGACTGACGCCAGTGCGTCATTGGCCGAAGTCAGCAAATTGTCTGTGTTATTGAGTTTTCGATCAGAAAGTAAACGAAGATGGCAACAACAAGTAGTAATTCAAACATGAACTGTATAGTGCCAGGCCGTATGAATTGGCTCCAAAAACATCCCTCAGTAAACTACCATCGACTGCCCAAGGACCCACAACTTTTGAAGAAGTGGCTCCATATCCTGAAGAGGAAGGACGTGCCAGCTTGAGCTAGCAGGATCTGCAGACAGCACTTCGCGGAGGCAGACTTCGCAATGAGGGGCACTTTCGATGTGGCAACCCGTGAGTTTCTGAATGGAAAGGAGTCATAGGCCTACGTTGAAGCCCTCTGGTGGGCCTCCATTTGAAATGTTGAAGGTTACCATCATCAACATCGGGGACTTTGGAGTCAAGCAAAAGCGACTGAACGAAGGAGGCGACCCGAGTCAATGCCAACGGAGCCTGAGGTAACGTTAACCGGTCATGATTGTTGTTGACTAGGCTAGCGTTAGACACAGGACAACTTTGTTGCAACTCTAGCTGAAGGTAACTAGCTAATTGCGTCTGAAGTGTTTTGTGTAACACCCCCCAGCAACTAACGTTAGCAAGCAACTCAACTGCAACTAAAATTGCAACAGTTTATCCGTGTACCCCTGTTATTAGGTAACACTAGTTACTGTAGTAGCTAGCTTCCACCTCATAGTCAAGTACTGTAATACATTTTGTTGACAGATTTGTTTTGTAATGTTTTGTTAACTTCTTATGGCTGGGTGCAGTATTGAGTAGCTTGGATGAATAAGGTGCCCAGAGTAAACTGCCTGCTCCTCAGTCCCAGCTGCTAATATATGCATATTATTTATATATTTGGATAGAAAACACTCTGAAGTTTCTAAAACTGTTTGAATGATGTCTGTGAGTATAACAGAACTCATACGGCAGGCAAAAACCTGAGAAAAGATCCAACCAGGAAGTGGGAAATCTGAGGTTGGTCGATTTTCAACTCAGCCCCTATTGAAGATACAGTGGGATATTGGTCATGTTGCACTTCCTAAGGCTTCCACTAGATGTCAACCGTCTTTATAAACTTGTTTGAGTCTTCTACTGTAAAGGGGGGCTGAATGAGAGGGGAATGAGTCAGAGGTCTGCCAGCAGCCACGACCTGGTCATGCGCATTCACATGAGAGGTAGCTCCCGTTCCATTTACTTTTTCTGAAGACAAAGGAATTCTCCGGTTGGAACATTATTGAAGATTTATGTTAAAAACATCCTAAAGATTGATTCTATACATCGTTTGACATGTTTCTACGGACTGTAACGGAACTTTTTGACATTTCATCTGCATTTAGTGAACGCGCTTTGTGAATTTTGATTTGTTTACCAAACGCGCTAACAAAGGTAGCTATTTGGACATAAATGATGGACATTATTGAACAAATCAAGCATTTATTGTGGAACTGAGATACCTGGGAGTGCATTCTGATGAAGATCATCAAAGGTAAGTGAATATTTATAATGTTATTTCTGACTTCTGTTGACTGCACAATATGGCGGGTACCTGTATGGCTTGATTGGGCTCTGAGGGCCGACCTCAGATTATTGCATGGTTTGCTTTTTCCGTAAAGCTTTTTTGAAATCTGACACAGCGGTTACATTAAGGAGAAGTGGATCTAAAATTCCATGTATAACCCTTGTATCTTTGATCAACGTTTATTATGAGTATTTCCGGAAATTGATGTGGCTCTCTGCAAAATCACCGGATGTTTTTGGAACTACTGAACATAACGCGCCAATACATAGTGAGATTATATAAATATGAACTTTACCGAACAAAACATACATGTATTGTGTAACATGAAGTTCTATGAGTGTCATCTGATGAAGATCATCAAAGGTTAGTGATTCCTTTTATCTCTATTTCTGCTTTTTGTGACTCCTATCTTTGGCTGGAAAAATGGCTGTGTTTTTCTGTGATTTGGCGGTGACCTAACATAATCGTTTGTGGTGCTTTCGCTGTAAAGCCTTTTTGAAATGGGACACTGTGGTGGGATTAACAACAAGATTACTTTTTAAATGGTATATGATACTTGTATGTTTGAGGAATTTTAATTATGAGATTTCTGTTGTTTGAATTTGGCGCCCTGCACTTTCACTGGCTGTTGTCATATCGATCCTGTTAACGCAGCCATAAGAAGTGTTCTTAACTGACTGACTTGCCTAGTGAAATATATATATATTTTTAAACAGTAGTTGGCCTGATTACCAACAATGATGAGACAGAGGCAGAGGAGGTGAGGGTCCTGGTCGAGTGGACAGCCTACAGAGAGGAGGTGAGGGCCCTGGTGGAGTGGACAGCCTACAGGGAGGAGGTGAGGGTCCTGGTGGAGTGGACAGCCTACAGGGAGGAGGTGAGGGCCCTTGTGGAGTGGACAGCCTACAGGATGAAGTGAGGTTCTAGCGGAGTGGACAGCCTACAGGGAGAGGTGAGGGTCCTGGTGGAGTGGACAGCCTACAGGGAGGAAGTGGGCCCTGTGGACGTGGACGCCTACAGGGAGAGGTGAGCCTGGATGGAGTGGAAGCCCTACAGGAGAGTGAGGTCCTGTGAGTGGACAGCCTACAGGAGAGGTTGAGCGGCCCTGGTGGAGTGGACAGCCTACAGGGAGGAGGTGAGGGTCCTGGTGGAGTGGACAGCCTACAGGGAGGAGGTGAGGGTCCTGGCGGAATGGTGCCAAAAAAAATTCCTCTCCCTTAACGTCAACAAAACAAAGGAGCTGATCGTGGACTTCAAGAGACAGCAGAGGGAGCTTGGTGCGGTCAGCCCAATGCATCACCAGGGGCACACTGCCTGCCCTCCAGGACACCTACAGCATCCGATGTCACAGGAACGCCAGCATATCAATCACCCGAGCCACAGCCTGTTCACTCCGCTATCATTCAGAAGGCGAGGTCAGTACAGGTGCATCAAGGCTGGGGCCAAGAGACTGAAAAACATCTTCTATCTCAAGGCCATCAAACTGTTAAATAGCCATCACTAGCCAGCCTCCACCCAGTACCCTGCCGGGAACTTAGTCATTGTCACTAGCAGGCTACCACCCGGTTACTCAACCCTGCACCTTAGAGGCTGCTGCCCTATGTACAATGGTGTCATAGTTTTCAATGTCTCATATCACATGTCTCATTGGAGGGTGATGAAGTCCCATTACTCTTCAACGATTTCTCTGATCTGTGGGTATATTTGTGACAGATAGATGAATTGGCAAGAGTATGAAGATATAGTGTACCTCTCAGACTACACTACATGGCAGAAGCGGTGAAACATTCGTACTTTTAAACATTTCGCATAAATGTAGCTAGAGCTAGTAGTGTTTTTATACTTCGGACTTCGGACTCCGACATTGCTCATCCTAATATTTATATATTTTTAAATTCCAGTCTTTTACTTTTAGATTTGTGTGTATTGTTGTGAATTGTTAGATTTTACTGCACTGTTGGAGCTCGGAATATAAGCATTTCGCAACACCCGCAATAACATCTGTTAAGTATGTGACCAATTGATTTAAGAAGGAGAGATGGCAAGTGCATGATAGAAACAGAGGGAGTGAGAAAGATGGAAAGATAGAGAGTGGGATATGGAGAGTGGGATATGGAGAGAGGGATATGGAGAGAGGGTGAAAGAGAGAGAGAGTGAGTGAGAGATTGAGCGAGAGAGAGAGTTAAATAAAGATTGAGAGAGAGGGCACAGAAAAAGAAAGATCGGGTAATTATAGAGACTAGACTCAATGTCTTCAATATAAACTCTCATTCATTCACCCAGGCAATGCCAATGCATCACACCATCAGGAGGAAGTGGAAGGATTCTCCATGGTTTCATTCTGCTCTCTAAATATATACAGCATGAAAATAATCTAAGCTTTGGAAATAGACTGAAATGAATTCATTTATTATTCCTGCTAAACCCTCATGCCTACTCTGAGCCTTCTAGAGAGTCCAAATCTCTCCTGAAAGAAACACATGAATGAACTGATCTCTCTCCCTCTTTCCTAGGTCTCTCTCTCCCTCTGTCTCTGCATCACTCACCCTCTTTCCTATGTCTTGCTCTCTCCTTCTCTCTCTGTCTCACTCTCCCTCTTTCCTAGGTCTTTCTCTCTCTCCCTCTCTCTCTCTGATACACTCTCCCTCTTTCCTATGTCTCTCTCTCCCTCGCTCTCTGCCTCACTCTCTCTTTCTTAGGTCTCTCTCCCTCTCTCTCACTGCCTCACTCTCCCTCTTCCTAGGTCTCTCAATTCAATTCTCTCTCTCTCTCTCGCTCTGCCTGTCTATCTCTCTTAGGTCTCTCTCTACCCCATTTCTCTCTCTCCCCCCATCTATCTCTCTGCCCCTTCTCTCTCTCCCCCTTTGCTTTCTCTTTCTATCTCGCTCTCTCTCCACAGAACTGAGCTGCATGGTGGAACTCAATGAAGAGTAATGGCCCATAATGTAACTCTGAGGTAAAGTAGCAAGACAGAGCAATGCCTTAGACCATAGTGTCATAGTTTTCAATGTCTCATTATCCATGTCTCATTATCCATGTCTCATTATCCATGTCTCATTGGAGGGTGTTGAAGTCCCATTACTCTTCAACGATTTCTCTGATCTGTGGGTATATTTGTGACAGATAGATGAATTGGCAAGAGTATGAAGATATAGTGTGCCTCTCAGACTACACTACATGGCAGAAGCGGTGAAACATTCGTACTTTTAAACAATTTCACGTAAGTGTAGCTAGAGCTACACAAATATACGTTTTGGTGATTTCAATATTCACATGGAGAAGTCCACAGACGCACTCCAAAAGGCTTCGGCGCCATCACCAACATGTCGCGGGACCTACGCATTGCCATAATCATAATCACTATCGGACCACCATCTTATTACGATTCCAATCGCAACAAATAATTCACTCAAACTCCAACAAAGGACTATCAAAAGCCGCGCTATAAATCCTCGGACAACCCAGAGATTCCTAGGTGCCCTTCCAGACACCCCCCACCTATCCAAGGACGCAGGACACAGTTTTACAAAAATCAGTTAACCACCTAACCGAGGATCTAAACTTAACCTTAGGTAAAACCCTAGATACAGTTGCTCCGCTAAAAACAAAACTAACATTTCACAAGAAACTAGCTCCCTGGTATACAGAAAATAACTGTGCCCTGAAGGAATCTTCCAGAAAACTGGAACGGAAATGGCGCTCCACCAAATTGGAAGTCTTCTGACTAGCTTGGAAAGACAGTACCGTGCAATATCAAAAAGCCTGCTTTTCCAAACTGATTCAGGAGAATAAAAACAATCCCAAAATTTATTTTGATACCATGGTAAAGCCAACTAAAAAGCAGCATTCCCCACGTAAGGATGGCCTTCACTTCAGCAGCGATTAACTCATGAACTTCTTTGACGAAAAGATCTTGATCATTAGAAAGCAAATGATGTACTCCTCTTTGAATATGCATACTTCTCAAAAACTTAGTTGCACTGAGTCTGTACAGAAGTGCCAGGACACTCAAGTTTTTTTTATCCTGTATCTCTCGACACATTCACAAAAATAATTATGGCCTCCAAAGCTTCCAGCTGCCTAATGGACCCTATTCCATTAAATTACTGTGCTTGGCCCTCCCGTGTTGAACATAATAATTGGCTCCCTATCTTCCAGATGTGTACCAAACTCACTAAAAGTGGTAGGAATAAAGTCTCTTCTATAAAAGCCTAAACCAATATCGAATCTCCCATTCCTCTCAAAAAAGTTAGAAAAAGCTGTTGCTCTGCAATTCACTGCCTTCCTGCATATAAAACACTCCGGTCTGATTTTAGACCCTATCATAGTACTGAGACCGCACTCGTGAAGGTGGTAAATGACCTTATAATGGCGTCAGACCAAGGCTCTGCGTCTATCCTCGTGCTCTGAGACCTTAGTGCCGCTTTTGACGGACCACCACATTATTTCAGAGAGATTGGAAACCCTAATTGGTCTGCACCAGGCGTGTCTAACTCATTCCATGGAGGGCCAAGTGCTTTCAGGTTTTTGGCTTATCCTTTCAATTAAGCCCTAGACAACTAGGTGTGGGGAGTTCCTTACTAATTAGTGATCTTATTTCATCAATCAAGTACAAGGGAAGAGAGAAAACCCACAGACACTTGGCCCTCCATGGAATGAGTTTGACACCTGTGGTCTACACTGTCCAAATTCTAGATTAGATCTTATCTGCCTGAAAGATATGTTTGTCTCTGTAGATGGTTTGTCCTCTGAAAAATCAATGGTAAGTTTCGGTGTTCCTCAAGGTTCCGTTTTAGGACCACAGTTGTTTTCACTATGTATTCTATCTCTTGGTGATGTCATTCAGAAACTCAATGTCAACTTTCAGTGCTATGTAGATGACACAGAGCTGTAGATTCTGATGAAAGATGGCGAAGCCCCAAAATTGGCTATGCTGGAAGCTTGTGTTTCAGACATAATGAAGTGGATGGCGGCAAATGTTTTACTTTTAAACTCAGACAAAACAGAGATCCTAGTTCTACGTCCCAAGAAACAAATTTGATTGATTGATTGATTTTATTGATAGATGCAGAAATCATGTAATGAGTTTGAATCAGCAATGCTTGGGAGAACATGCTAGCATGGCTGGAAAACAGTTAGTGAAAAATAAGCTACGAATCAAAATGTTTTGTGATTTATTTATTGTTTCGTGTAATTCTTCTCCCTCACTCATGTTTGACAAGTCTGTCTCTCTGAATAAACCGACTTAGTGGATTCTGTCATTCCACTGCGAAACACAGAGAAACAGGAAGAGACCACCTGCTTCCCAAATGCCTCCCTACTCCTAGTTGTCATGGGTTGCATGTTTCGTCACAATGTTATTTTGAACGTTTGTTTTGGATTGATGCCCGACTGAGCGTTTTACTCAATGCGTCGTCATTGAGCGCAGTTGAAGATTTCATCAACACTGTATTACAGTGGCTAGGAAGTACAATAGTGACATTCAAAAGAAGGCTAATAATTAGTAGGAAACCTTTTGATGTCGTCGGATTGACTTTAGATGCAGTATAACGTTAGCTAGCTAGCTAAGATTGAGGGGAAGTCACTGGATTTCAGCTAGCTAACGTTAGCATTGCAAGCTATTTTGGACCAACTTTTCTAGGTAATGACAACATTGACATCTGTCTAAAGTAAATTTGACGACATGATATTGCTGGCAAAGTTGTTTCCTACTAAATATCTCACTTCTTTAGCAATGTCATTGTATTTTCAGGCACTATAGTGTAAATTAGACAAAACAGTACTGAGCCTCCATCCAGAATGACTGGGTTTATCACGACTTTAATGCAACACTATTGCACCGCCGGGAGAAAGGCGGTTTGAGAACGTTCATAACAATGTCATTTACTGTATATAGGAAAAAGGGTACCATTTGGCACGCACGGAGCATAATGAATCAAAGTCTGATTCCTGGAACGGCGCCCGACTCTTTATGAGAATAAGAAGAGAATGAAAGTGGTTTATTATTCAGGCCAGACTGTCTGTTTCTTGCCAACTGAGGTTAGATAATGCTTCCAGAAACAAACACTGAAGCTTGGAAATGCAAATACATGTGCGCTGTGAATACACACACATCTCTCTCTCTTTCTCTCTTTCTCTCTTTCTCTCTCTTTCTCTCTCTCTCGCTCTCTCGCTCTCTCTCTCTCGCGCTCTCTCGCTCTCGATTTTGATGCTGAAAAATGATGATTCCAGTAAATAACAAAGCTTAATATACTTTGTTATTGCTAATCTCTCTCTGAATAACTTGGTGTCAGTCCGCTTTCTCTCTCTCCTCTCTCTCTCTCTCTCTCTTCTCTCTCTCTCTCTCTCTCTCTCTCTTCTCTCTCTCTCTCTCTCTCTCTCTCTCTCTCTCTCTCTCTCTCTCTCTCTCTCTCTCTGTTCCTCTTCGTCTCGCTCTCTGTCTCGCTCTCTCTGTTCGCTCTCTCTGTCTCTCTCTCTCTCTGTGTCTCTCTCTCTCTGTGTCTCTCTGTCTCTGTGTCTCTCTGTCTCACTTTCTCTGTCTCTCTGTCTCTCTCGCTCTCTCTGTCTCTCTCTCTATCTCTGTCTCTCTCGCTCTCTCATCTCTGAGATTTCCTTTTGTCTCCAGTTATCGCTCTGTGTCCCAATTGGCCCCCATATTCCCTATATAACCACATAGGGCTCTGGTCAAAGTTAGTGCACTACATAGGGAATAGGGTGCCATTTGGGATGCAGATTTTGAGTCTGGCAGGAGAAAAATTACTTTGGATTAATGAAGGCCCAGGAGGGAGGATTTACTAAAGATGTTATTGATCTCTTTCTTCCTAAAATAATTTGTCTTCTTCTTCGTCTTCTTCTTCTTCAGCGACAGCAGCATCTCTTACGACTGCCTGCCAAAAGCCAGGCAGCCACACAGGATGTGTTCCAAATGGCACCCTTTCCCTTTATAGTGCACAACTTAATATTGTTCACTGCTGTGAGCTAAATCAGGGTCACACAGGGTTTCTTGGTGGTCTTAATAAAAATCTACTTTGAAACAAAAGTATACACCTCTCACACATGGTTATGTGTGACCCTGATATTTAGTACCACGTCAGATATAAAGTTGAAATGTATTCAATTTTGAGTTTAAATCCCAATATTACACCTTTATATACATCACAGAACACTGAAATTTAACAAAACCATTTGACATATAAACACCAGTTTCCTACTATTGTTTTAAATGTTTTTTTAAATGATGAAGTTATGAAAAATATGAATAACATTCCATCCATGAGGACTCTAGGTGTCACGCCCTGGCCATAGAGAGGCTTTTATTCTCTATTTTGGTTAGGCCAGGGTGTGACTAGGGTGGGCATTCTAATTTCTTTATTTCTATGTTTGTGTGGTTCCCAATCAGAGGCAGCTGTCTATTGTTGTCTCTGATTGGTGATCGTATATAAGTTGTCATTTTCCGTTGGGTTTTGTGGGTAGTTAGTTTCTGTTTAGTGTCTGCACCTGACAGAACTGTTTCGGTTTTTCACTTTGTTATTTTGTTCGAGTGTTTTTGAGAAATAAAATATCATGAACACTTACCACGCTGCGCTTTGGTCCATGCCTTCCGACGAGAGACGTTACACACTAGGTCATTTGACTGCAGGAAATGGGTAAAAATGCAGTCCGGGATCTTAAGCACAACAAATTCGTAACATATTATACGAATTGTATTTGCAAAATATCATACGAATTGCACACAAAATGGATGGCGTAGTACACAAAAAAACAAAGACCCGTTTTGGCTTGAGAGCTCCACTTTCAAAACTACTGCTTTAAATTATACAAAAGTTCTGGAGCATCACTTTAAAGAGGTAGAGGGATACAGAGGAACAGAGGGAGAGAAATGAAGAGAAAAGAGGTGTAAGAAAGGTGAGATTTAAACATAATGGGGGTGTAAGAAAGGTGATTAAAACACAAAGGGGTGTAAGAAAGGTGAGATTAGAACATAAAGGGGTTGTAAGAAAGGTGAGATTAAAACATAAAGGGGGTGTAAGAAAGGTGAGATTAAAACATAACGACAAAGGAAGGCAACAATAACAGAAAACTAGAAGAGGTGTATCTACAGGTGGTCTCTTCATTTGCGAATCTGTGTGTGTGACTGTGTGTATGTGTGTGACTGTATATGACTGTGTATGTGACTGTGTGTATGTGTGTGACCGTATATGACTGTGTATGGTTCCCGAGTGGCGAAGCGGTCTAAGGCACTACATCTCAGTGCTAGAGGCGTCACCACAGACCCTGATTCGATCCCGGGTTGTGTCACAACCGGCCGTGATTGGGAGTCCCATAGGGCGGCGCACAATTGGCCCAGCGTTGTCCAGGTTAGGGTTTGGCCGAGGTGGGCTGTCATTGTAAATAATACTTAGTTCTTAAATGACTTGCCTAGTTAAATAATATTAAAATATGTGTGTGAGTGTGTGTGTGACTGTGTGCGCGCATGTGTTTCTCTTTGCTACCGCACGGCAAGCGGTACCGGAGCGCCAAGTCTAGGTCCAAAAGGCTTCTTCCCCCAAGCCATAAGACTGCTGAACAGCTAATCAAATGGCCACCCAGACTATTTACATTGACTCCATTGACCCAGACTGCTGATTCCCACTGGTTATTATCTATTACCTTTGCATAGTCACTTTACCCCTACCTACATGTATATATTATCTAAATTACCTCGACTAACTTGTATCCCCGCACATTGACCCTTGTATATAGCTTCGTTATTGTTATTTTATTGTTGCTCTTTTATTTTTTACTTTAGTTTATTTAGCAAACATTTTTCTTAACTCTTATTTTTCTTAAAACTGCATTGTTGGTTAAGGGCTTGTAAGCATTTCCCTTTAATGTCTACGGCTGTGGTGTGTTCGGAGCGCGTCACGAATACATTTTGATTTGATGTGTGTTTGTTCACAAGCTTCAAAGGTGTGCAAAAGAACACGTCACCCTCTCCCAAGCAGCTGGCCATCAGTAGACGTGTGCTAGCCTGTGGAAGGCAGCGTTCCTGTGCTAGTCGGGATCTTCCAGGAACATATAGTTCATCTACACAGGATGGCCTGACCACTACTGTCCCCCAGTGATATACCTTATCCAGCTTGGATCCACAGCCACAGGGGCTTCTGTCTTCATTGAATTTCCTCTCAGATCAGTGAATTTATGATTGATTCCTCTGTTACTTTTCAGGCAGAGAAGGAAGAACATTATCATAGGCAGAGGAGGAGGAACATTATCATAGGCAGATGAGGAAGAACATTATCATAGGCAGAGAAGGAAGAACATTATCATAGGCAGATAGAGGAAAAAACATTATCATAAGCAGAGAAAAGGAAGAACAATATCATAGCCAGAGGAGGAAGGAGCACATTATCATAGGCAGAGGAGAGGAAAAATTATATAGCAATAATAAACATATTGGGCCAAAAAGGAGGAGGAAGACATTATCATAGGCAATAGGAAGAACATTATATAGAGCAGATGAGGAAGACTCATTATCATAGGCAGAGGAGGAAAGAACATATCATAGGCAGATGAGGAAGTAAGGAAGGAAGACATTATCAAGGCAGAGAACGAAGAACATTATCATAGCGGATGGACTGTACGGAAAGTTCATCATCTCAAAACAAATACCACACAACGTACACACACACACACACGAGCACACACACACACACACACACACACACACAACACACACAACACACCACACACACACACGACACCACACACCACACACACACACACACACACACACACACAAACACACACATACATTAAATAAATCACAGCAATACAATACGTGGTCAAACACTCAGAGAGTAATGCTTCTTTACTAATAGTCAGTACATCGGCTGTGTAATAGGGGTTGGTTTCACTAACTGGTTCACACCTGGTTCACACCTCATCACTGTCAACCTGAAATCACACATCATTGGTCTCAAGTGTTCTTAATGGCCTCTCCAATGAAGGTCAAAAGTGAAAAATCACTATCTTTGAAGTTGCTCAATGATTTCAACAACAGAGCTTTGTAACCTTTCAGCCCCTTCCTTTTAGTAGACAAGGAATGTGTATCTGTGGGGATATGGGGATCTTTTATCCCAACGAGGAAAGTCACCTTGAAAGCACCTTAAGGTTAATAGTAACTGTTTTGCTGATTGTGGTATTCATAGAGATAGGTGCCCAATTTGAGACGCACATATAGAAGTAAGTTGTCCTCTAGGTGAGAGGGATCGGAGAGATCGGAAGGAGAAGAGAGGGAGCGGAGAGATCGGAGGAGAAGAGAGGAGTGAGGGAATGAAGAGAAGAGAAGGGTGGAGGAGAATAGAAGAAAGAGAGGGTGGAGGGATCGGAGGAATGGAAGTGAGAGGGTGGAGGGAATGAAGGAGAAGAGAAGGGGTGGAGGATAATCGGAGGATGAAAGATGGAGGAGAAGAGAGGGATCTGAGAGATGGAGGAAGAAAGGAGTGGAGGAATCGGAGGAAAGAAGAGAGGGATCTGAGAGATCGGAGGAGAAGAGGAGGAGTCGGGAAGGGTAATCGGGAGGAAAGAGAGGGTGGAGGAAATGAATGGAGAAAAGAGAGGGGTGGAGGGATCGGAAGGAAAAGAAAGGGTGGAGGGAAATGAAGAAAGGAGAAAGAAGGGGTGGAGGGAATCGGAAGGAAGAAGAGAGGAATGGAGGGATCGGAGGAGAAGAGAGGGATGGAGGGATCGGAGGAAGAAGGAAAGAAGAGGCGATGGAGGGGGGATCGGAGGCAGAAGTGAGGAGTGAGGATCGGAGGAGAAAGAGAGGAATGGAGGAAATCGGAGGAAAGAGAGAGAGGATCGGAGAGATCGGAGAGAAAGAGAGGAAGGAGGGATGAGGAGAAGAGAGGGATGGAGGGATCGGAGGAGAAGAGACGATGGAGGGGTCCGGGAGGAGAAGAGAGGAGTGAGTGGAGAGAAGAGAATCGGAGATGGAGGAGAAGAGAGGGGAGGATCGGAGGAGAGTGGAGGATGAGGAAGAGAGGAGTGGAGGGATCGAGTGAAGAGAGAGGCGATAGAATGGATCGGAGAGAAAGAGGGATGGAGGGATCAGAGGAGAAGAGAGCGATGGATGGATCGGAGGAGAAGAGAGGGATGGATGGATCGGAGGAGAAGAGAGGGATGGAGGGATCAGAGGAGAAGAGGTTGGGATACATCATGTTTTCCTTTTTCTTTGTATAAATCTCTAATTATTTGTTGCTTTAGTCCAAAAAAATCAGGAAACTTAAAAAGATATATATATTCCATCATATTTTGAAAAAGGAGGAGGTGCCTTCAGGGTTTTCTACCTCTCCTGAACATGCTCTTTTTGTTTTCCTGTCATACTCCGATCCTATTGTTTTGTATTTTCTTTTATCTGAAAAAAAGAGAAGAACGAATAAGTGAGATGGGAGGCAGAATTTGCTGCAACACTGAACGCTGAATCCACTGCTGAGGTCTTCTGTTATAAAGTCGTGAAGATTGTCCACCTGGATGTGTTGACCTTTGTGTGTTCCTGTTAAATCAAGTTTTCTCAAAGGGCACTCCTCTTCTGCTAAATGTCACCGCTAAATTGTCTCTTGTAGAGCCCTTGTACAACAGAAGTAATCCTCCTACAGTACGGATGCGTCCCAAATGGTTCCACATTCCTATATAGTGCACTACTTTTGTAAGACGTGGTAGAGACAGTTGCAACTCAGTAACTTCAGTGGAGGAAGACAAGGCATGACCTGGTCTCACGTTAGACACTTTGTCATGAACAAATGGTTTAGTAACAGGGGGAGGTAGATTCCAACCACTATATATTGGAACACGTCAACCTGTAGGTTGGCCTACCATCTGCGGAGACGGACAACGGGGCACAACGGTCAATTTATAACACCTTCTTCAGGAGTTCGGCTTCTCGCCATGTGACAAACATGTTGGAAGGGGTGGTAGTGGATGGAATATCTTATAGGAGGAGAGCGTGAGGGCAGCATGTCGTGGGGAGCAGAGCGGGGTGGCAGCGGGTCATGAGGAGGAGAGCGGGGTGGCAGCGGGTCATGAGGAGGAGAGCGGGGTGGCAGCGGGTCATGAGGAGGAGAGCGGGGTGGCAGCGGGTCATGAGGGAGGAGAGGAAGAGAGCGGGGCGGTAGCAGCGTGTCATGAGAGGAGAGCGGGGTGAGGAGGCAGCAGGTCATGAGGAGGAGACGGGGTGCAGCGTCATGAGGAGGAGGAGTGTGGCAGCGGTCACGGAGCGGGGTGGACGGTCAGAGGAATGATGGGTGCAGAGGGCTGGTTATGAGAAGTGGTTCAGCAGTGTGTGAGGGGAGAGTGGGTGACAGCAGTTTGGGAGGAGAGCGGTGGTGGCAGCAGGTTTGAGGAGGAGAGTGTACAGCAGTTTGAGGAGAGAGGTGTGACAGCAGTGTTGGAGGAGAGCGGTGGTGAAGCGCGGTCTGGGGGAGGAGAGAAAGGATCATCAAGGACAACAACCACCCGAGCCACCCTGTTCACCCCGCTATCATCCAGAAGGCGAGGTCAGTACAGGTGCATCAAAGCAGGACCGAAGACTGGAAAAACAGCTTCTATCTCAAGGCCATCAGACTGTTAAACACCACCACTAACATTAGTGGCCGCTGCCAAACATACTGACTCAACTCCAGCCACTTTAATAATGGAAAAATGATGATAAATTATGTAAAAATGTATCACTAGCCACTTTAAACAATGACACTTAATATAATGTTTACATACCCTACATTACTCATCTCATAGTATATGTATATACTGTACTGTATATCATCCACTGCATCTTCCATCTTTATGTAATACATGTATCACTAGCCACTTTAAACTATGCCACTTTATGTTTACATACCCTACATTACTATCTCATATGTATAGACTGATACACTATACCATCTACTGCATCTTGCCTATGCCGTTCTGTACCATCACTCATTCATATATCTTATGTTACATTCTTTATCCCTTACACTTGTGTGTATAAGAGTAGATTGTGGAATTGTTAGTTAGATTACTTGTTGTATTACTGCATTGTCGGAACTAGAAGCACAAGCATTTCGCTACACTCGCATTAACATCTGCTAACCATGTTAGTTAAATAAAATTTGATTTGATTTATTTGAGCTTTGGGAAAGAAAAATACCCCAGATTCCAAAGTGGAGTCCATAATTTGCTTTCTAATGATCATGATCTTTTCATCGAAGAAGTTCATGAATTTATCACTGCTGAAGTGAAAGCTATCCTCTCTTGTTTAATGCTGCTTTTTAGTTAGCTCTGTGACAGTATCAAAAATACATTTTCGATTGTTCTTATTCTTCTCAATTAAGTTGGAAAAATAGGATGATCGAGCGGCAGTGAGGACTCTATCCAAACTAGTCGGAAGACTTCCATTTTGGTGTAGCGCCATTTCCGTTCAAATTTTCTGTAAGCCTGCTTCAAGGCTCGGGTATTTTCTGTAATGTGTTTTGTTTTTAGGGGTGCAACTGCTTCTAGGGTAATACACAAGGTTAAATTAAGATCCTCAGTTAGGTGATTAACCGATTATTGTACTCCGACGTCCAATCTATCCTACATTTATAACTGTCACTTTAGTGTTAGTTTCCTTCTATTTGTATTCTACATTTTGCATCATTCCGTTCTGATTATCTTTCTTTCCTCTGTCACATTTGTGAAGTTGGATCATATTAGGCTAATGTGCAGTCATTTGGGACATGTAGCCTATTTGAATCATTATGGTGCTCAGACCATACTTACTGTAGCACTTTAAAGCTTTAGCCTGGCTCGCGGTTCACGATGACTGGACCATTGTCATCACAGTAACATGATTAGTGATAATTAGGGTAGATTTATAGACTGCTGTTCAACCCGTGTTGTACACTTTTTTTACTTTCCAATATTTCTTGGTTTGAACTTGAATATGGCAACTTTCAGGAATTATTAAACTACTGTATTTTTGATTCACCAAAATATTTTATGCGTAAAGGCTCTCTAAAACAGTTTTTCTAATGATTCATACATACTTTCCTAACTCTAAAATGTGCCTAAACAATCTACAAGTTCAGAGTATTATTTCATCTAGCAGTTGGGGCTGAAACGGAGATGAAAATGCATATATTTAGATAGCTTTCTTTCATTGACCTTCGCTATTCTGAACCCGTTCTCTCCATGTATTCTACAGAGTCTGTTGACACAATTCTAATTAAAGGTATAGTGTATTTAAAGGGATGGCTGAAGATAAATGTACTGAAAACCCTATTGAACGCAAACTCCACAAGAAAATCTGTTTGCAATCAAGTGGGAGGGTTTTCAGCAGTTTAATTAAATGTATTCATTGCGGGCAAGAGAAGAACGTCTGCAAAGCCCTTTATGCACCTGCATAAGGAACGCCTTGATCGACAAAGTCATTGCGTTTTGGTACAAATTGTACGCATAGACTTGCCATAAATAGTAGCAAAAGGTGAATGTTGAACTTTTGTTGCATACATAGCCACACAAAATGTTGGCTTACATAATTTAAAAAGTTTTACTGCAGAATTTATTATGCAGCGTTGATGCAATGACGCTGTCGGTCTGATCAAGGTACTGTACAAGTCTGATTACAAACTACTGAGAAGTGCAAAGAAAAAGCGTGAGAAGAGGACCCTCTGAGCCTGGTTCCTCTCTAGGTTTCTTCCTCGGTTCCTGCCTTTCTAGGGAGTTTTTCCTAGCCATCGTGCTTCTACATCTGCATTGCTTGCTGTTTCAGGTTTTAGGCTGGGTTTCTGTACAGCACTTTGTGACATCGTCTGATATAAAAAGGGCTTTATAAATCAATTTGATTGAGTGGGAAAGGCGTAAAACAAAAGTCGGAATCGGGCCCATAGGGTTCTGGTCAATAGTAGTGAACTATATAGGGAATAGGGTGCCATTTGTTATGCAGCCCAGAACTGATCCATTAGCATCTGGGTCAGAGAGTCCATTTATCTGTTTATCCCACTGTGGAGAGATCAGGAGGCTTGACCACACACACACACACACACACACACACACTCTGAGCACCACACTGTGACGGTCAAACTCCACCATTTAATGTCTTCCTTTCTCTTTCATCCTGGACTGACGTCCACTCCGCTTGGCACACGCTGATCGATACTATGACAAATCAACAGAAACGGAGGTGAGGTGACTGAGACGTCTTGTCTATTCCCTCAACTAAAGTCACGTTGAAAGTGGAGTTGTGGCTGTGCAGGTGACAGGTACACTCAGGGCATCTTGTTCAGTGGCTCCTGAACTTTTTGAAAAAGACATTGTGCTGAAACGTGTCACCTTTCTGATAAAATAGCACTATGAATTGAAAAACAAATCTCATTGCAGCTTTTCTCCCCGACACTTGTTTCAAGACAAATCTAAGTCTCTATCCCTGACCTAAAATGCATCAGTGTCAGTGTATGCGCTACTGGTGTTGAAGTCAGTTGCAGGAGAGCAGAGAGTTGTGATCAGGCGCACTCTTTATTTGGGCAGAAGCACAACAAACGGACGCAACAGCGTCAAGCCTCTAGCCATAAACAAAAGAGAAATGCACAAAATAGCGTCACAAAACAAACGTAAAAATCCAACCTATGGGTTACAAAAGAATATCCAGGGGGGAAATAACCAGCCTGGCGCGGCACACTGAACACGTAACAAAAACAATTCCACACAAGGACATGGGGGGAACAGAGGAATATATACATACAATGTGATTAGGGAATGTAAACCAGGTGTGCGGGAACAAGACAAAACAAATGGAAAAAATGAAAAATGGAGCGGCGATGACTAGAAGGCCGGTGACGTCGACCGCCAAACGCCGCCTGAACAAGGAGAGGAGCCGACTTCGGTGGAAGTCGTGACAATCAGCCTTAATCCACCATTGGCCAAGAAAATCATCAAGGACCTCAGCCTCCAGAGCCAAGGCCTGTTCACCCCACTAACATCTAGATTCTAGGAGGTTGAGACAGTACAGGTGCCTCAAAGCTGAGACGGAGAGACTGAAAAACAGCTTCTATCTCCAGGCCATCAGACTATTAAATAGTCTCCGCCCAGTACCCTGCCCTGAACTTTAGTCACTGAAGAACATAAATCAATCAACTCTAATTCCACATGTAGGACAGTATGCAAGTGTGTGTGCATGGACGTTGCAGATGTATTTCTCACATGTGCAGCACATAGTATTTGTTTTATAGTCCTTTGGGGGACAGAATAGCATCTCCTGTTGCCTGTACCAGCTGCAGCCTCAGGTGGATCAGGACAAGATTCAGCTCCCTGAACAGCTTTCATAAGCGCTACAGAGGCTGCTGTGTGGGGGAGGCACTCCCCTCTTTGAATGTGTGGGGTTACAAGTGACTTTCACAGCTGCTCCAGGAACACCCTCCTCTTGTTCCACTTATCAGGCATCCAGGTTCGATTGATCTTGTTCCATATCACCAAGGCATTGTATAAGGACACATCAATGATGTTATGGAAGATGACCAGGGGCCAGCGGACAGTCATCCTCCTGCAGCTGTAAGTTCCAATCACCTTGTCCAGGTTTTCCACGCCTCCTTTGTTGTGGTTGTAGTCCAGGATGATGGCTGGCTTCCTGTCCTCACGATCACTGATCTCAGCTGTTTTGTGCAGTGTGCTCAGGAGGACCACATTCTTGTTCCTCTTTGGGAGGTAAGAAACTAGAGTGGTGGTGGGGGTGAAGGCAAACTTTGATGAGAAGGCATCTCTCCCCCTTGTTGCGAGGAGTGTAGAGGGGAGCTCAGGCTTGTTCTTTCTAACTGTGCCAACCATGATAATCTTCTGCTTCAGGAGCTGCTGGCTGAGTTCAATCAGTAGCACACATAACCTCAATTTCTCATTGTGTGTGTGTCTTTGTGGTTTTTATGGTGTGTAAATGATTTTCATAACTGCCGGGTCAAAAATGACCCTAAAGACAATCTTTGTACCCTGGTGGTGTACAGCTTTCATGGAAATATGAACAAAGGCGATGTTTCACTTTTTCTAATGGTGGGGTCACTCTAAGAAAAGTCATACAATTTCAAGTTGAAAAAATATAATTTAGGGTTTTTCTCTGCTGTTAAAAATAGTGGCGGGTCATGTTTGACCCTTAACACAACACAAGGGTTAAGCAAACCAGATTGTGCAATTTTCAATTTATATATATTTTTTACAGATATCCAGGGGCACACTCCAACACTCAGACATCCTTTACAAACTAAGCATGTGTTTAGTGAGTCCGTCAGATCAGAGGCAGTAGGGATGACCAGGGATGTTCTCTGTTTAGTGAGTCCGTCAGATCAGAGGCAGTAGGGATGACCA
>NC_036854.1:41560-80417 GCF_002910315.2 Salvelinus sp. IW2-2015
AGGGAGTTTGTGGATGTTCTCTGTTTTAGTGACGTCGTCAGATCAGAGGCAGTAGGGAAGACCAGGGATGTTCTCTGTTTAGTGAGTCCGTCAGATCAGAGGCAGTAGGGATGACCAGGGATGTTCTCTGTTTAGTGAGTCCGTCAGATCAGAGGCAGTAGGGAAGACCAGGGATTTCTCTGTTTAGTGAGTCCGTCAGATCAAGAGCAGTAGGGAAGGCCAGGGATGTTCTCTGTTTAGTTGAGTCCGTCAGATCAGAGGCAGTAGGAAGACCAGGGATGTTCTCTGGATAAGTATGTGAATTAGAACACATTTTCCTGTCCTGCTAAGGCATTCAAAACTAGTCACCCTGCAGTGTTTGTCATATATCCTGATGAAGACAGCTTGTCTGTCAAACGCTGGTTCTCAGTTATTACATTATTGCATTCTGAGTCCTAGAGTGTGCGGCTCTACCTTTCATTTTTCAAGCATTCCAAAATGTAACAATTACTTTTTGGCTGTCAGGGAAAAATAAGTAAAAAAGGAGTAAAAAGTATATTATTTTCTTTAGGAATATACTGAAGTTAAAGTAAAAGTTGTCAGCGATATCAACAGTAAAGTAAAGTACAGATACCCCCAAAACGGACTTAAGTAGTACTTTAAAGTATTTTTACCAAAGTACTTTACACCACTGCTGTTACTAGCCGGCTACCACCCGATACTCAACCACCTTAGAGGCTGCTGCTCTACGTACACAGACGTGGACACTGGTCACTTTAGTGTTTACCATTTACCCCCTTCAGATGTATATACTGTATTCTAGTCAAGGCTCATCCTTTAAAACTAGTGCTTACACACCTTTTCTATTCATATCGTGTCCATCATGTCTATACACCACCATCATTATATTCCAGACTTTGACATTGCTCATCCTGATATTTATTAACTTTCTTTCTTAATATTTTTGTGGATTTGTGGGTATTGTTAGCTGTTACTGTACTGTTGGAGAATCTGCAAAATATGTGAACGCAATAAAATGTGATTTTTGAGAAGCACTGGCTCTAGCTCACCCAGCTCTGCCAGGAAAGACTGAGTACTTCCTCAGGGATGACTGTGGTTTGAGTACTTCGCTGAGTGATGATGGACTGTGGTTCATCCCTTTCACGTTTGACCTTGCCTCTCCACCTCTCCTCTTCTCTCCTCCTCTTCTCCTCTGCTTCTCCACCACTCCCTCTCTCCTTCTCTCCCATTGTTCACCAGCCCCTCTGCTCTCTTCTTCCCATCCTTTCTTCCTCTTCTCTCCTCCTCTTTCTCCTCTGCTCTCCACCACTCCTCTCTCCTTCTCTCCCATTGTTTCACCAGGCCCCTCTGCTCTCTCTTCCCATCCTTTCTTCCTCTTCTCTCCTCCTCTTTCTCCTCTGCTCTTCCACCACTCCCTCTCTCCTTCTCTCCATTGTTTTCACCAGCCCCCCTGCTCTCTTCTTCCCATCCTTTCTTTCTCTTCTCCTCCTCTCTTTCTTTTTGCAGCAGTACGTCATACTTCAGCGCCAGCAACTGCTTTCCCCTGAAGGGACAGGGAGAGCATCCAGCTTTATCCTCAGACAGACCAGACAGACAGACAGACAAGACAGACAGACAGACAGACAGACAGACCAGGACAACAGACAGACAGACAGACAGACAGACAGACAGACAGACAGACAGACAGACTAGACAGACAGACAGACAGACAGACAGACAGACAGACAGACAGACAGACAGACACAGACAGACAGACAGACAGACAGACAGACAGGACAGAAGACAGACAGACAGACAGACAGACATAGAGAGAGAGTGAGGGGGGGTAGTGAGAGAGAGATAAGAGAGAGGTAGAAAGAGAGGAGTGAGAGAGAGAAAGAGACGAGAGAGAGGTAGAGGGAAGCAGAGAAAAAAGACGAAAATAATGATAGACAGACAGAGAGATGACAAGACAGAGCCTACCTACGGACACACAGGAGAGTGTGAGCGAGACAGAGCCTACCTACGGACACACAGGAGAGTTGGTGAGCGAGACAGAGCCTACCTACGGACACACAGGAGAGTGTGAGCGAGACAGAGCCTACTACGGACAACAGGAGAGTGTGAGCAAGACAGAGGCAGATAGTGAGACAGAGACGAGGTTTAGGCTGTGGTCAGTTGATATCAACAGGCTGTCAGAGGGTAATGCAGCGGGATCAGTGGTAGGAGAATGTGAGGGAGTGGGAGAGAAAGAGAGAGAGTCTGGATTCACCCCCTGCTTCTCACGTCCCGAGCTAAAAACAGCTCAGCTTATCAGCTCATCGTCCATCCTACACACACTGCAACCTTTCTTCTCTCTCTGTATTTCATTCTCCCCCTCTTTCTCTTTTTCTCCCTAAGAGAGAAGGAGAGGCCTTCTCCAAATAATTACATTATGAGAGTAACCTGGACAGGGATCATAAAGACTGTTTTATATCAATATTAATTCATAAAGTCGAGTGATGCTCAACAGCATCAAACGCTGACGTCATTTGGAACTTGAATAGCTCCTGTGTGTTTATGCTAGAGACTTGTCATTTCCTGAAATGTCTGCAGCTCAATCTCCTCTTTCCACGTTATAAATGTTGCGCCTATTCCATAACATGGGGCTTTGTGAAAAACAGCCTTTTCTCCACAGCACGAGAGGATACGGACAAGAAAAACGGATGAAATCGTCTGTGAAACCCCGAACCATGTCACTGATATCAAAAGAGAGACTCTCAGGAGTACGACAGCGTCGTCGGTTGGCTCTAAAATGCTCTCCATGGTCAATCCGACATCTGCAGTAGCCGTACAGCTTTTACTGAGATGCTGCCTTCCAGAAATCAGGCGTTCATACCTCTTGCATTTCAAGAGCTGTCATACGCCTCCCATACATTGGTCTACGCCGCACCACTTTGCAGTGATTCAGGGCTACTATCTGTATATTACGAGGAACTGGGCCTTATCTTTTCTGAGACGTTTGGTTCCTTCCCAGTGCTTGAAGCTCAGCGAGATAGCAGGAAGTAAAAAAGCTGCACCCGCGATCTCCATCCTGAAATCTCCCCATTGCCACCAAGCTAAATTAGCCTGCTTTAGGCTAGTGTTAATGTGTGTATTTCACACAATGTTTGAGGTAGAAATCTGAGGTATAATGGTTGTATGGATGTTCACCCCAACACATGTTCATGTCTTCGTCGTCAATCAGCTGCTTTACAGGTAAAAACTACTCTACTACCACCACCGAGTTCTGTACGCTTATCCCATGCTACCAGATTATACGAATGGGAGTTGTCATTTACCAGTCACTTTCTATACCTGAAAAGGGCCGACTTCTAAATGTTATGCAGCGACAAAACAGCCAATATATCCAAATCTGATTTTAGTAACCACATCGTAGGCCTGTTTTCTTTTTAGGGGGTGGAATCAGCTTTAGTATTGCAGATCGTTTATGCCTTCTTATCAATCTAATTGCCTGCATTGTTTCAATCCCCCATATATATAATTTGTGAATATACAGTACCAGTCAAAAGTTTGGACACAACCTACTCATTCCAGGGTTTTGTACAATTGCAAGAAGTGCACAGGGGGTAAAAAGTGCCAAAAATACTGTGACCAAACATTTTGTTGTGTTGTTGTGTTCTTATATCTCTCAGATACAGGACGACACTCAAAGTTTGTTCCTTATGTATTTATTTTTTGACTCTCTGGTTTGCCGTTTGTGAAAATGTTATTCAATGCGTTTCTATAGCAGCAAAGGCTCAATTTCATGTTCAGCAAATAATACACAAATTAAATAAAACATTACACCTACAGGATCTTAAAAAATCTAAATCGAAAGCGCTAAATATAAATTTTATCATAAAACAATTGCACATGTTAGCTTAGTAGATATTGCCATCTAAGGGCTTAGACCTAGAGGGGTTTGAGGGCCCACTCTGAATAATGTGTGAAATTGAGCAAGTGTAGATGATTAACTGCTTGGAGTAACACTAGATTGTAAACTGTCATGATCAAACATATTGATGCCAGTAGTAGCTGAGATGGGGGAGAAGTCTGTCCATAATAAGTTGATGCTCTGCCTTCTTAACAACAACTATGAACAAAGCCAGGTCCTACAGGCCCTAGTTTGTTCACACCTGGACTACTGTTCAAGTAGTGTGGTCAGGTGCCACAAAAAAGGCCTTGAATTGGCAATTGGCTCAGAACTGGGCCAGCACGGCTGGCCCTTGGATGTACACAGAGAGCTAATATTAATAATATGCAGTCAACCTCTCCTGGCTGAAAGTGGAGGAGAGATGACTTCATCACTACTTTTATTTATGAAATGTATTGACATGTTGAATGCACCGAGCTGTCTGTCTAAACTACTGGCACACAGCTCGGCACAACATGCATACCCCCAAGACATGCCACAAGAGTCTCTTTCAAAGTCCCCAAGTGCAGAACAGACTATGGGAGGCACACAGTACTACATAGAGCCATGACTACATGGAACTATATTCCAACATCAAGTAACTGATGCAAAGCAGTAGAATAAGATTTAAAAAACAGATAAAAATAACACCTGAAACAGAAGGATGTGAAGCAACACAAACATTGGCACAGACACACGCATACACCCACACACACACGCATATACACACACGATAACATACGCCTATACATTCACATGGGATTTAGTAATGTAGATATGTGGTGTGGTGGAAGTAGTGGCCTGAGGGGGCACAGTGTGTTGTGAAATCTGTGAATGTATTTGTAATGTTTTAAAATTGTATAAGCTGCCTTTAATTTTTGCTGGACCCAGGAAGAGTAGCTGCTGCTTTGGCAGCTAATGGGGATCCATAATAAATACAAATACAAATACTGATGCCTATCATGAGAGAAGCAACCTTGTGGACGAAGACAGGAGAAACAGAGGGTCCGTGTCCCAATTGGCACCGTATCCCCTATATAAGTGGCACAACTTTTGAAGGGCTCTGGTGAAAACTAGCGCACTATGTAGGGAATAGGGTGCCTTTTGGGATTGAGCCACAGACTCGGTGGCTGGTTATCTCCACGCTCAGTCTGATTCGGGTTTTCCCATAGACTTAGATAGACATTGCGTCATTGTATCCATTATTGCGTCTGTGAGCGTATGGCAGCACCACTGAGGCTGTCTCCATTTTGAAGTACGTTGTCTTCCTCTACTACTGATCCCCTGGCTGTCTCGGGGGAGTGGCATATGCCAAAAACACATTTCATTTCACACCTAACACTTGTACAGGCAACCCACTTGTACTACAGTGAAACAGGACTATATAAGCACCACCTAATTATTTTTCTCTTAAATATTTAGTTGGCAAACAACTGAAAGGGGTGCACACTTGCCACTAGAGTGTGTTGTTTGAACAGGTATATATTCAAGGTTGGCGATATACTGCCCATCAGAGTGTGTTGTTTGAACAGGTATATATCAAGGTTGGCGATATACTGCCACCTAGAGGTGTGTTGTTTGAACAGGTATATATCAGGTTGCGATATACTGCCACCTAGAGGGTGTTGTTTGAAACAGGATATATCCAAGGTTGGCGATTATACTGCCACCTAGAGGGTGTTGTTTGAACAGGTATATATCCAAGGTTGGCGATATACTGCCACCTAGAGTGTGTTGTTTGAATAGGTATAAAGCTACGTTTGGCGATTTACTGCCACCTGCAGTTATTGCATTTTCCTCATGAGTATAATTCATTGGCAGAACCTCCTGGTGACCTGTATGAAATTATGAGATCCTCCTTAACCAATAGGAAGTGTCACCCATTTGACTACTTCAAAATGGTGAAAGTCCTCAATGGCGCCGCTCATGCTAAAACAAGCTTTTTGGCACTCGAATGCCTTCTATCTCTATGGCAGTTAAATTAGTAGTCATGCGGTCTGCGGTGGCATCTGACAGGCTGATTGAATGGATTTACCTTGTGGCTTATTGTCTGATTGGACATGGACAAAAGGTCAAAGGTGAGGGGTGCAGTTTACAGACAGGTTGTGAATGTATAGAAGTGATCAGATAACCTTTTTAATTGAATTTATTGCTTATTGAATGTATTAGGACTAGGTGCCAATATTGTGTTTATGTGTCAATGCATGTAATCTTAGATAACCAGATAAGCAGATAATTGAATACATTTTGATGCCAATTAAGATCTGCTGGTGCAGGTGATAGGATCCACAGATGTATGTTTGTGTCAGTATCAGCAAAAGCCTTGACCACATGCCAGCATCGCAGTCTGGTTAGTCCCTGGATGGGAGACCAGTAGTGGTGCATGGGTCAGCTGTTTGTTGACCTGCACCCGTCTGCAATTTTATTTATTTAACTAAGCAAGTCAGTGATGAACAAATTGTTATTTACAATGACAGCCTACCCAGATGACACTAGCCAATTGTGTGCTGCCCTATGGGACTCCCAATCACAGCCGAGTTGTGATTCAGCCTGGCTTTGAACCAGGGTGACTGTACTGACACCTCTAGCACCGAGATGCAGTGCCTTAGACCGCTCCTCCACTCAGGAGCAATTGCTATATTAACCTATCCACAACCGCCAGAACTATATGTGAATAAAGTGAAAATCTGAGGTCCGTACCCAACCCTAGCCCTCTAATAAAGAAAATGCTCTTATTGGCTACAGTCAGACACAGCGTACTGGATTTCTTTCAACAGGGGGTGCCTGATTTTGTGGGGGGCCTAATTTAGATTATATTTCCGCTTATAATTTATAATCAACTTGTCTATAATTAATACATGTAGCTTCTCGTCTGTTATTAATTGTTGACTAAATAAGACTAAATTAACAATTGCTCACTAGAATAATTGTCATTAAATCCATAGAATGAATGCTGCATTAGTTAAGCAACGGTATAATTTTCTCTGTCATCTCTGATTCTTTCACAGAGCAAAAGACTTTAGGGACCAAGAAGAAAATACAATAACTCAGCAAAATGTCCATGCAGTTTGAAGGTTGTACAGGACATAAAAACCTGTTGAAAACAAGCCAACTTGTTTATGATAACATTTCAGTTCGGCTTGGATCCATATTTTTATTGTGGTTTAAATACTATCAGCTTTATTGATGCTGATAAAGATCAACCTTTACAGAACGGTCCCCTAACTGCACATTCACGTTCTCTCAAGATGCTGAAGAAGTAAATCATATTTCTCCATTCTGTTCCCACGTCAAAAATGTAACCTACATGTTGGATGTATCATTTTACTGCAAGAAATGCTTAATTCAGCAGGGGTTCATATGGGCTATGTGAGAGGTTTACAGAGCTACAGTCAGTGTCCAGATATTTCACTTTCCATTCAACCCATCTGAACAGTAGACTACAGTTCTCTTGATGTGTCATAGGCCTATTTTCAAGTTCCCATCCCAACATTACTTTTCTAGCCCTCTCTTCTCTTTATTTCAACTCTCCATTTCACAGCTTTTCCTCTTCTTGAATAAACCCAAATACTTTTGTTTTTGCCTCTGTTGTTTTCAACTGTAACTTTTTCTGCCCGTTCCCAAAAGCATTTGTGTGTTTGGTATGTATTTGGCACACGTACAGTTTAGACCTTAAAGCCTAGGATTACACCACTACGCCAGACAGACTAAAATAATGAAAGAAAAACCTCATGTACCCTATATACTGTATATATATTGCACAAGAATGACACATTTATTTGATTTTTTTTAAGGTATACATACACTTGGGTTGCGAGTCATTAAAACTCGTTTTTCAACCACTCCACACATTTCTTGTCGAACATTCTATAGTTTTTGGCAAGTCAGTCTAGGACATCTACTTTGTGCATGACCAAGTAATTTTTCCCAACAATTGCTTACAGGACAGATTATTTCACTTATAATTTCATCTCTCCTCTGGCAGATCAGAGGCAGTAGGGATGACCAGGGATGTTCTCTGTTTAGTGAGTCCGTCAGATCAGAGGCAGTAGGGAAGACCAGGGATGTTCTCTGTTTAGTGAGTCCGTCAGATCAGAGGCAGTAGGGAAGGCCAGGGATGTTCTCTGTTTAGTGAGTCCGTCAGATCAGAGGCAGTAGGGAAGACCAGGGATGTTCTCTGGATAAGTATGTGAATTAGAACACATTTTCCTGTCCTGCTAAGCATTCAAAACTAGTCACCCTGCAGTGTTTGTCATTATATCCTGATGAAGACAGCTTGTCTGTCAAACGCTGGTTCTCAGGTTATTACATTATTGCATCTGAGCTCCTAGAGTGTGCGGCTCTACCTTTCATTTTTCAAGCATTCAAAATGTAACAATTACTTTTGGCTGTCAGGGAAAATAAGTAAAAAGGAGTAAAAAGTATATTATTTTCTTTAGGAATATACTGAAGTTAAAGTAAAAGTTGTCAGCGATATCAACAGTAAAGTAAAGTACAGATACCCCCCAAAACGACTTAAGTAGTACTTTAAAGTATTTTTACCAAAGTACTTTACACCACTGCTGTTACTAGCCGGCTACCACCCGATACTCAACCACCTTAGAGGCTGCTGCTCTACGTACACAGACGTGGGACACTGGTCACTTTAGTGTTTACCATTTTACCCCCTTCAGATGTATATACTGTATTCTAGTCAAGGCTCATCCTATAAAACTAGTGCTGTACACACCTTTTCTATTCATATCGTGTCCATCATGTCTATACACACCATCATATATTCCAGACTTTGACATTGCTCATCCTGATATTTATTAACTTCTTTCTTAAATATTTTTGTGGATTTGTGTGTATTGTTAGCTGTTACTGTACTGTTGGAGAATCTGCAAAATATGTGAACGCAATAAAATGTGATTTTGAGAAGCACTGCTCTAGCTCACCAGCTCTGCCAGGAAAGACTGAGTACTTCCTCAGGGATGACTGTGGTTTGAGTACTTCCTGAGTGATGATGACTGTGGTTCATCCCTTTCACGTTTGACCTGCCTCTCCACCTCTCCTCTTCTCTCCTCCTCTTCTCCTCTGCTCTCCACCACTCCCTCTCTCCTTCTCTCCCATTGTTTCACCAGGCCCCTCTGCTCTCTTCTTCCCATCCTTTCTTCCTCTTCTCTCCTCCTCTTCTCCTCTGCTCTCCACCACTCCCTCTCTCCTTCTCTCCCATTGTTTCACCAGCCCCCCCTGCTCTCTTCTTCCCATCCTTTCTTTCTCTTCTCCTCCTCTCTTTCTTTTTGCAGCAGTACGTCATACTTCAGCGCCAGCAACTGCTTTCCCCTGAAGGGACAGGGAGAGCATCCAGCTTTATCCCTCAGACAGACAGACAGACAGACAGACAGACAGACAGACAGACAGACAGACAGACAGACAGACAGACAGACAGACAGACAGGGACAGACACACACAAGGCAAGACAGGAAAGACAGACAGACAGACAGACAGACAGACAGACAGACAGACAGACAGACAGACGACAGACAGACAGACAGACAGACAGACAGACAGACAGACAGACAGACAGACAGACAGACAGACAGACAGACAGACAGACAGACAGACAGACAGACAGACAGACAGACAGACAGACAGACAGACATAGAGAGAGAGTGAGGGGGGGTAGTGGAGAGAGATAAGAGAGGAGGTAGAAAGAGAGGAGTGAGAGAGAAAAAGAGACAGAGAGAGAGGTAGAGGGAAGCAGAGAAAAAGACGAAAATAATGATAGACAGACAGAGAGATGAACAAGACAGAGCCTACCTGACGGACGACACTAAAGGAGAGTGTGAGCGAGACAGAGCCTACCTACGGACAACAGAGAGTGTGAGCGAGACAGAGCCTACCTACGGACACACAGGAGAGTGTGAGCGAGACAGAGCCTACCTACGGACACACAGGAGAGTGTGAGCAAGACAGAGGCAGATAGTGAGACAGAGACGAGTTTAGGCTGTGTCAGTTGATATCAACAGGGCTGTCAGAGGGTAATGCAGCGGGATCAGTGGTAGGAGAGATGTGAGGGAGTGGGAGAGAAAGAGAGAGAGTCTGGATTCACCCCCTGCTTCTCACGTCCCGAGCTAAAAACAGCTCAGCTTATCAGCTCATCTCGTCCATCCACACACTGCAGACCTTTCTCTCTCTCTCTGTATTTCATTCTCCCCCTCTTTCTCTTTTTCCTCCCTAAGAGAGAAGGAGAGGCCTTCTCCAAATAAGTTACATTATGAGAGGTAACCTGGACAGGGATCATAAAAGACTGTTTTAATTCAATATTAATTCATAAAGTCGAGTGATGCTCAACAGCATCAAACGCTGACGTCATTTGGAACTTGAATAGCTCCCTGTGTGTTTATGCTAGAGACTTGTCATTTCCTGAAATGTCTGCAGCTCAATCTCCTCTTTCCACTGTTATAAAGTGTGCGCCTATTCCATAACATGGGGCTTGTGAAAACAGCCTTTTTCTCCACACACGAGAGGATACGGACAAGAAAAACGGGATGAAATCGTCTGTGAAACCCCGAACCATGTCACTGATATCAAAAGAGAGACTCTCAGGAGTACGACAGCGTCGTCGGTTGGCTCTAAAATGCTCTCCATGGTCAATCCGACATCTGCAGTAGCCGTACAGCTTTTACTGAGATGCTGCCTTCCAGAAATCAGAGCGTTCATACCTCTTGCATTTCAAGGAGCTGTCATACGCCTCCCATACATTGGTCTACGCCGCACCACTTGCAGTGATTCAGGGCTACTATCTGTATTTACGAGGAACTGGCCTTATCTTTTCTGAGACGTTTGGTTCCATTTCCCAGTGCTTGAAGCTCAGCAGAGATAGCAGGAAGTAAAAAAGCTGCACCCGCATCTCCATCCTGAATCTCCCCATTGCCCACCAAGCTAAATTAGCCTGCATTTAGGCTAGTGTTAATGTGTGTATTTCACACAATGTTGAGGTAGAAATCTGAGTATAATGTTTGTATGGATGTCAACCCCAACACATGTTCATGTCTTCGTCGTCAATCAGCTGCTTTACAGGTAAAAACTACTCTGACTACCACCACCGAGTTCTGTACGCTTATCCATGCTACCAGATTATACGAATGGGAGTTGTCATTTACCAGTCACTTTCTATACCTGAAAAGGGCCGACTTCTAAATGTTATGCAGCGAAAACAGCCAAATATATCCAAATCTGATTTTAGTAACCACATCGTAGGCCTGTTTTCTTTTTAGGGGGTGGATCAGCTTTAGTATTGCAGATCGTTTATGCCTTCTATCAATCTAATTGCCTGCATTGTTTTCAATCCCCCATATATATATTTGTGAATATACAGTACCAGTCAAAAGTTTGGACACACCTACTCATTCCAGGGTTTTGTACAAATTGCAAGAAGTGCACAGGGGGTAAAAAGTGCCAAAAATACTGTGACCAAACATTTTGTTGTTGTTGTTGTGTTCTTATATCTCTCAGATACAGGACAGACACTTCAAAAGTTTGTTCCTTATGATTTATTTTTTGACTCTCTGGTTTGCCGTTTGTGAAAATGTTATTCAATGCGTTTCTATAGCAGCAAAGGCTCAATTCATGTTTCAGCAAATAATACACAAATTAAATAAAACATTACACCTACAGGGATCTTAAAATTCTAAATCGAAAGGCTAAATTATAAATTTTATCATAAAACAATTGCACATGTTAGCTTAGTAGATATTGCCATCTAAGGGCTTAGACCTAGAGGGGTTTGAGGGCCCACTCTGAATAATGTGGAAATTGAGCAAGTTGAGATGATTAAACTGCTTGGAGTAACACTAGATTGTAAACTGTCATGATCAAAACATATTGATGCAGTAGTAGCTGAGATGGGGAGAAGTCTGTCCATAATAAAGTGATGCTCTGCCTTCTTAACAACACTATGAACAAGCCAGGTCCTACAGGCCCTAGTTTTGTCACACCTGGACTACTGTTCAGTAGTGTGGTCAGGTGCCACAAAAAAGGCCTTGAATTGCAATTGGCTCAGAACTGGGCAGCACGGCTGGCCCTTGGATGTACACAGAGAGCTAATATTAATAATATGCATGTCAACCTCTCCTGGCTGAAAGTGGAGGAGAGATTGACTTCATCACTACTTTTATTTATGAAATGTATTGACATGTTGAATGCACCGAGCTGTCTGTCTAAACTACTGGCACACAGCTCGGACACACATGCATACCCCACAAGACATGCCACAAGAGGTCTCTTCAAAGTCCCCAAGTGCAGAACAGACTATGGGAGGCACACAGTACTACATAGAGCCATGACTACATGGAACTATATTCCACATCAAGTAACTGATGCAAGCAGTAGAATAAGATTTAAAAAACAGATAAAAATACACCTGAAACAGAAGGGACTGTGAAGCAACACAAACATTGGCACAGACACACGCATACACCCACACACACACGCATATACACACACGATAACATACGCACTATACATTCACATGGATTTAGTACTGTAGATATGTGGTAGTGGTGGAGTAGTGGCCTGAGGGGGCACAGTGTGTTGTGAAATCTGTGAATGTATTGTAATGTTTTAAAATTGTATAAGCTGCCTTAATTTTGCTGGACCCCAGGAAGAGTAGCTGCTGCTTTGGCAGCTAATGGGGATCCATAATAAATACAAATACAAATACTGATGCCTATCATGAGGAGAAGCAACCTTGTGGACGAAGACAGGAGAAACAGAGTCCGTGTCCCAATTGGCACCGTATCCCCTATATAGTGCACAACTTTTGAAGGGCTCTGGTGAAAACTAGCGCACTATGTAGGGAATAGGGTGCCTTTTGGGATTGAGCCACAGACTCGGTGGCTGGTTATCTCACGCTCAGTCTGATTCGGGTTTTCCCATAGACTTAGATAGACATTGCGTCATTGTATCCATTATTGCGTCTGTGAGCGTATGGGCAGCACCACTGAGGCTGTCTCCATTTTGAAGTACGTTGTCTTCCTCTACTACTGATCCCCTGGCTGTCTCGGGGGGAGTGGCATATGCCAAAAACACATTTACATTTCACACCTAACACTTGTACAGGCAACCCACTTGTACATACAGTGAAACAGGACTATATAAGCACCACCTAATTATTTTTTCTTAAATGTAATTAGTTGGCAAACAAACTGAAAGGGTGCACACTGCCACCTAGAGTGTGTTGTTTGAACAGGTATATATCCAAGGTTGGCGATATACTGCCAYCTAGAGKGTGTTGTTTGAACAGGTATATATCCAAGGTTGGCGATATACTGCCACCTAGAGKGTGTTGTTTGAACAGGTATATATCCAAGGTTGGCGATATACTGCCACCTAGAGKGTGTTGTTTGAACAGGTATATATCCAAGGTTGGCGATATACTGCCACCTAGAGKGTGTTGTTTGAACAGGTATATATCCAAGGTTGGCGATATACTGCCACCTAGAGTGTGTTGTTTGAATAGGTATAAAGCTACGTTTGGCGATTTACTGCCACCTGCAGTTATTGCATTTTTCCTCATGAGTATAATTCATTGGCAGAACCCTCCTGGTGACCTGTATGAAATTATGAGATCCTTCCTTAACCAATAGGAAGTGTCACCCATTTGACTACTTCAAAATGGTGAAAGTCCTCAATGGCGCCGCTCATGCTAAAACAAGCTTTTTGGCACTCGAATGCTCTATCTATCTCTATGGCAGTAAATTAGTAGTCATGCGGTCTGCGGTGGCATCTGACAGGCTGATTGAATGGATTTACCTTGTGGCTTATTGTCTGATTGGACATGGACAAAAGGTCAAAGGTGAGGGGTCAGTTTACAGACAGGTTGTGAATGTATAGAAGTGATCAGATAAACCTTTTTAATTGAATTTATGCTTATTGAATGTATTAGGACTAGGTGCCAATATTGTGTTTATGTGTCAATGCATGTAATCTTAGATAACCAGATAAGCAGATAATTGAATACATTTGATGCCAATTAAGATCTGCTGGTGCAGGTGATAGGATCCACAGATGTATGTTTGTGTCAGTATCAGCAAAAGCCTTGAGCCACATGCCAGCATCGCAGTCCTGGTTAGTCCCTGGATGGGAGACCAGTAGTGGTGCATGGGTCAGCTGTTTGTTGACCTGCACCCGTCTGCAATTTTATTTATTTAACTAAGCAAGTCAGTGATGAACAAATTGTTATTTACAATGACAGCCTACACCAGATGACACTGAGCCAATTGTGTGCTGCCCTATGGGACTCCCAATCACAGCCAGTTGTGATTCAGCCTGGCTTTGAACCAGGGTGACTGTACTGACACCTCTAGCACCGAGATGCAGTGCCTTAGACCGCTCCTCCACTCAGGAGCAATTGCTAATTAACCTATCCACAACCGCCAGACTATATGTGATAAAGTGAAAATCTGAGGTCCGTACCCAACCCTAGCCCTCTAATAAAGAAAATGCTCTATTGGCTACAGTCAGACACAGCGTACTGATTTCTTTCAACAGGGGGTGCCTGATTTTTTGGGGGGGCCTAATTTAGATATATTTCCGCTTATAATTTATAATCAACTTGTCTATAATTAGATACATGTAGCTTCTCGTCTGTCATTAATTGTTGACTAAATAAGACTAAATTAACAATTGCTCACTAGAATATTGTCATAAATCCATAGAATGAATGCTGCAGTTTAGTTAAGCAACGGTATAATTTTCTCTGTCATCTCTGATTCTTTCACAGAGAAAAGACGTTTAGGGACCAAGGAGAAAATACAATAACTCAGCAAAATGTCCATGTCAGTTTGAAGGGTTGTACAGGAATAAAAACCTGTGAAAACAAGCCAACTTGTTTATGATAACATTTCAGTTCGGCTTGGATCCATATTTTATGTGGTTTAAATACTATCAGCTTTTATGATGCTGATAAAGATCAACCTTTACAGACGGTCCCTAACTGCACATTCACGTTCTCTCAAGATGCTGAAAGAAGTAAATCATATTTCTCCATCCTGTTCCCACGTCAAAATGTAACCTACATTTGGTGTATCATTTTACTGCAAGAAATGCTTAATTCAGCAGGGGTTCATATTGAGGCTATGTGAGAGGTTACAGAGCTACAGTCAGTGTCCAGATTTCACTTTCCATTCAACCCATCTGAACAGTAGACTACAGTTCTCTTGATGTGTCATAGGCCTATTTCAAGTCCCATCCCAAACATTACTTTTCTAGCCCTCTCTTCTCTTTATTTTCAACTCTCCATTTCACAGCTTTCCTCTTCTTGAATTAAACCCAAATACTTTTGTTTTTGCCTCTGTGTTTCAACTGTAACTTTTTCTGCCCGTTCCCAAAAGCATTTGTGTGTTTGGTATGTATTTGGCACACGTACAGTTAGACCCTAAAGCCTAGGATTACACACTAACGCCAGACAGACTAAAATAATGAAAGAAAAACCTCAATGTACCCTATATACTGTATATATATTGCACAAGAATTACACATTTATTGATTTTTTTTAAGGTATACATACACTTGGGTTGGAGTCATTAAAACTCGTTTTTCAACCACTCCACACATTTCTTGTGAACAATCTATAGTTTTGGCAAGTCAGTTAGGACATCTACTTTGTGCATGACACAAGTAATTTTTCCAACAATTGCTTACAGACAGATTATTTCACTTATAATTCATTGTATCACAAATCCAGTGGGTCAGATGTTTATATACACTAACTTGACTGTGCCTTTAAACAGCTTGGAAAATTCCAGAAAATTATGTCACGGCTTTAGAAGCTTCTGATAGGCTAATTGACATATTTCGAGTCAATTGGAGGTCTACCTGTGGATGTATTTCAAGGCCTACCTTCAAACGCAGTGCCTCTTTGCTTGACATCATGGGAAAATCAAAATAAATCAGCCAAGACCTCAGAAGAAGAAAAAATTGACCTCCACAAGTCTGGTTCATCCTTGGGAGCCATTTCCAAATGCCTGAAGGTACCACGTTCATCTGTACAAAGAATAGTACGCAAGTATAAACACCATGGGACCACTCAGCCGTCATACTGCTCATGTACTTTGGTGTGAAAAATGCAAATCAATCCCAGAACAACAGCAAAGGACCTTGTGAGGAAACAGGTACAAAAGTATCTATATCCACAGTAAAACGAGTCATATATTGACATTACCTGAAAGGCCACTCAGCAAGGAAGAAGCCACTGCTCCAAAACCGCCATAAAAAAGCCAGACTACGGTTTGCAACTGCACATGGGGACAAAGATCATACTTTTTGGTGCAATATCCTCTGGTCTGATGAAACAAAAATAGAACTGTTTGGCCATAACGACCATCGTTATGTTTGGAGGAAAAAGGGGAGGCTTGCAAGCCGAAGAACACCATCCCAACCGAGAAGCAAGGGGTTGGCAGCATCATGTTGTGGGGGTGCTTTGCTGCAGGAGGGACTGGTGCACTTCACAAAATAGATAGCAAGAACATTATGTGGATATATTGAAGCAATCTCCAAGACATCAGTCAGGAATTAAGCAAAGGGTCTTCCAAATGGACAATGACCCCAAGCATACTTCCAAAGTTGTGGCAAAATGGCTTAAGGACAACAAAGTCAAGGTTTTGTAGTGGCCATCACAAAGCACTGACCTCAATCCTATAGAACATTTGTGGGCAGAGCTGAAAAAGTGTGTGCGAGCAAGGAGGCCTACAAACCTGACTCAGTTACACCAGCTCTGCCAACTTATTGTGGGAAGCTTGTGGAGGCTACCCGAAACGTTTGACCCAAGTTAAACAATTTAAAGGCAATGCTATCAAATACTAATTTAGTGTATGTAAACTTCTGACCCACTGGGAATGTGATGAAAGAAATAAAAGCTGAAATAAATAATTCGCTCTACTATTATTCTGATATTTCACTTTTTTTTTACAAAGTGGTGATCCTAACTGACCTAAGACAGGTAATATTTACTAGGATTAAATGTCAGGAATTGTAAAAAAAAATATATATAAAACAAACGGAGTTTAAATGTATTTGGCTAAGGTGTATGTAAACTTCCGACTTCAACTGTACATCTTGATCAACAAGGAAAACAGAAGAGAATGCAGGACAGGACAATAAATAATGTGTAGTGAATTGAGTTTAGTGTAGACGTGTAACCGCAGTATTAAATCAATCAATCAATCAATCAAATGTATTTATAAAGCCCTTTTTACATCAGCCGACGTCACAAAGTGCTGAACAGAAACCCAGCCTAAAACCCCAAACAGCAAGCAATGCAGATGTAGAAGCACGGTGGCTAGGAAAAACTCCCTAGAAAGGCCGGAACCTAGGAAGAAACCTAGAGAGGAACCAGCACGTGGCCAAGATGTTCAAACAATCATAGATGACCAGCAAGGTCAGATAATAATAATCACAGCGGTTGTAGAGGGTGCAACAGGTCAGCACCTCAGGAATACATGTCAGTTGGCTTTTCATAGCCGATCATTCAGAAGTCGAGACAGCAGGTGCGGTCAAGAGAGATTCCAAAACAGCAGGTCCGGGACAAGGTAGCACGTCCGGTGAACAGGTCAGGTTACCATAACTGCAGCCAGAACAGTTGAAACTGGAGCAGCAGCACGACCAGGTGGACTGGGGACAGCAAGGAGTCATCAGGCCAGGTAGTCTTGAGGCATGGTCCTAGGATTCAGGTCCTCCGAGAGAAAGAGAGAGAGAAGGAGAAAGAGAAAGGGAGAAAAAGAGAGAATTAGAGGGACCATACTTAAATTCACACAGGACACCTGATAAGACAGGAGAAATACTCCAGATATAACAGACTGACCCTAGCCCCCGACACATAAACTATTGCAGCATAAATACTGGAGGCTGAGACAAGAGGGGTCGGGAGACACTGTGGCCCCGTCCGACGATTCCCCCGGACAGGGCCAAACAGGCAGGATATAACCCCACCCACTTTGCCAAAGCACAGCCCCCACACCACTAGAGGGATATCTTCAACCACCAACTTACCATCCCGAGACAAGGCAGAGTATAGCCCACAAAGATCTCCCCCAAGGCACGAACCCGAGGGGGGCGCCAACCCGGACAGGAAGATCACATCAGTGAAATAATGCTAAGTGAATTGAGTTTAGTGTAGACCTGTAACCACAGTATTGCCTGGTTTTCTCTCTACTTTTTCTCCAGCAACCTTTTCTCAACCCGAAGGGGCCAATAACAGCGGCGAGCAACACAAGGAGAGAAAACGGTTGAGATTATGTCTCTCTCTTCTTGTCAGTCTCCTTTCTTCTCTCTCTTCCTCTTCTTCACTTTCACTCTGTTGTTCTGCACCCCCTCTCTCCCCCTCCCGCCCGCTCTCTATTTCTAATCAAAGCTGTGACTGAACAGTGCTTACTGGTCTGTCCCTGGGGTCTGTCCCTGGGGTCTGCCTCTCTGACACACTCGCTTTAGTCTGTCCTCCCTCGCCAAAGACAGACTCCCGCCCCTTGCCTCCCCCTGTGCTCACCCGCTGTGTTGCCCAGCGATAGAACCCTGTTGGAAACCTTCTTATCTTTCTGCAACAGAAAAAATTCAAGTCCATCTTTACAGACCTGCTGAGGAGTCACAGTACTTTCATTAGTTCCTCTTCTGGAACTGGAACCAGACCAATCACACTGACTTTCTGTATTTATGATAGAGATTCGACATCCTTGAAATAGCCCTATTAAAACCACAGGTACACCTCCAATTGACTCGAAATATGTCAATTAGCCTATCAGAAGCTTCTAAAGCCAAGACAATGAGAAAACTAATCTGGGTCCAATCAAAACCAAACCAATTCTCTTGGCAAATGTTTCTTGGCAAATATTGTCACTTTCTTCAAAGTACTTCAACATCATATAAAACTGTTGCTTTGTGAAATGTATCATTACTCATGTCATAAATTGGGCCTGTAATGAGCATGACTCATGTAATAAGTTGGGCCTGTAATGAGCATGACTCATGTCATAAATTGGGCCTGTAATGAGCATGACTCATGTCATAAGTTGGGCCTGTGATTAGCATGACTCATGTCATAAGTGTGGCCTGTAATGAGCATGACTCATGTGATTAGATGGGCCTGTAATGAGCATGACTCATGCCATAAGTTGGGCCTGTAATGAGCATGACTCTTGTCATAAATTGAGTCATGTTATGGTACAGTCTGACACAACAAGGTTGGATCGCACAGAACATTCCCTCTCCAAACATACAAATGGTATGTTCCCTTAAAGTCAAATGACAGTAAACTCACTCTTATTAATCTAGTGTTCAGTTACACTGGTGTTCAGTTATTCTGGTGTTCAGTTACTCTGGTGTTCAGTTACACCGGTGTTCCGTTATACCGGTGTTCCGTTTCATCGGTGTTCAGTTACTCTGGGGGATCAGTTACACTGTTGTTCTGTTCACCAGGTGTTCAGTTACTCTGGTGTTC
Organism: Salvelinus sp. IW2-2015; assembly: GCF_002910315.2. Lineage (NCBI taxonomy): Eukaryota > Metazoa > Chordata > Actinopteri > Salmoniformes > Salmonidae > Salvelinus > Salvelinus sp. IW2-2015. The sequence continues at coordinate 60,949 of NC_036854.1, forward strand.
AGTTACACTGTTGTTTCGTATACACGTGTTTCCGTTACTTCTGGTGTTCAGTTACACTGTTGTTCTGTTACACCGGTGTTCAGTTACTCTGGTGTTCAGTTACACTGTTGTTCTGTTCACCGGTGTTCAGTTACTCTGGTGTTCAGTTACACTGTTGTTCTGTCTACACCGGTGTTCAGTTACTCTGGTGTTCAGTTACACTGTTGTTCTGTTACACGGTGTTCAGTTACTCTTGGTGTTCAGTTACACTGTTGTTCTGTTACACCGGTGTTCAGTTACTCTGGTGTTCAGTTACACTGTTGTTCTGTTACACTGTTGTTCTGTTACACCGGTGTTCCGTTTCATCTGTGTTCTGTTACACTGGTGTTCTGTTGTTGAGTAGCCTCCCACACTGCCTATTAAACTGTCCGAGTCCAGGGGTGTTTGTAGCCCTTCACACTCGTATCCGTATACAGCTAGTAACACGCTATAATTGAGGTCTGGCTCTGAGCTTAACAATGCTGTATGGGTTTTGACTGACAGATGTTCTGAACTTGAGCACCTCGCGTGACAAGAAATGGCCCTCATCCATCCCTACATTTGCAAAAAAAAATGTTGTCTGAGTGAGGGAAATGTAGTAAATTAAGAGGTCTCGATGTATTGTGAAAGATGACACGTTGAGGATTAAAATTAATACCGCTTTGATGTCAGACAAGTAAGCCAAACACCCGTGAGTCCAAATGTGCACTTTACATTTCCATATCATAAAAGTCATGTCATGTACAGTGTCAACGTTGATCACTATGTTTGATGTACAGTTACAAGAGTACATGGCTTCATATACTGGGGTGTTCTAAACACAATGTTTATTGTGAGGAAAATCCGCCACAGCACAGGCACGTGAATGCACTCATCACTCGTTTGTATGCTCGCCAACATGGTGATCTGTTTCCCTGAATTGCAGTCATGTTGGCAATACAACAGGCTTTCAAATGACACCCAACTGACCCAGATTGCGATTTAGAAAAGGAACATTATTGGATTGCGTAAACAACAACAGTAATTGTGTTATGGTGGAGATGCAGGGTTGTGTTCCAAACAAAACAACTACAAGCTTGCGCTAGTCCCTCAACGGCACAGCTCGGAGATGAAGACTCTTCTTTGAGTCATTAAAGTGCATTGAAATGACTGTTCACACTTTGGAGAGGTGTGTGGACACTTGGAGACACCAGTTAGTCCTCTCACTCAAACACAAATGCGGCAAAAGTTACAGTAAATGTAAAATGTACATAAAATCGACAGTGTAATATTTGGATTCAGTCTTCTGTCAAGTGAACTGTTGTGTCCTCACCTTTGGTCTAATCATTTTCCCATTATCTTCAAACTGTTTCCTTTCAGTCGATACCATGGTTATGAATATGTAAAATATGGTTATGCATATGTAAAATATATGCACGCATGACTGTAAGCCGCTTTGGATAAGAGCGTCTGCTAAATGGCATATATTACTATTATTATGATATATAATATGCTTTTCATATTTCTTCTGTAAGAAACATTTCAATTTAGCCCTTTCCATATAAGCCAAGTCCCACGTGTGTTAAAGGACAGGTCAGAAAGGGAGTTGAGTAGCACTTAGTGTCACTGACAGGCATTAATTCCTCTGATACATCAGAAAATGAGGTCCGGCCCAGAGACCATCTAGCCTTTAGAGTTTTATTGATAACGATACAGACTAATTGATGTATTACGTTTTTTTACAGTCCTGGAGGACAAATTATGATATTAGAATAGGTTAACTGCATCTTTTCTTGTTTAGTTATTTATTTAATGCTGTACGATGCTGTTTTGTATTGTAGGGATGCTGTATGATGCTGTTTTTTACAGAGGGATGCTGCACGATGATGTTTTGTACAGTAGGGTTGCCATATGATGCTGTTTTGCACAGTAGGGTTGCCATATGATGCTGTTTTGCACAGCAGGGATGCTGCATGATGCTGTTTTGTGCTGCATGATGCTGTATGATGCTCTTTTGTACAGCAGGGATGCTGTACGGCGCTGTTTTGTACTGTATGATGCTGTATAATGCTGTTTTGTATTGTGGGGATGCTGTATGATGCTCTTTTGTACAGTAGGGATGCTGCATAATGTGGTTATGTACAGTAGGGATGCTGCACGATGCTGTTTTGTATTGTAGGGTTGCTGTACGATGCTGTTTTGTACAGTAGGGATGCTGTAAGGTGGCTGTTTTGCACATTGTAGGGATGCTAAATTTGCTCATTGTACAGTAGGGATGCTGTATAATGCTGTTCTGTACAGCGGGATGCTGTACGACGCTGTTTGTATTATAGGGATGCCTGTACGACGCTGTTTGTATTATAGGGTGCTGTACGATGCTGTTTTGTAACAGAGGGATGCAGCACGATACTGTTTTGTACAGTAGGGTTGCTGTACGATGCTGTTTTGTACAGTAGGGATGCTGCACGATGCTGTTTTGTACAGTAGGGTTGCCGTATGATGCTGTTTTGTACTGCAGGGAAGCTAAACGATGCTGTTTTGTACAGTATGGATGCCATATGATTCTGTTTTGTGCTGTAGGGATGCTGCACAATGCTGTTTTGTGCTGTAGGGATGCTGTATGATGCTGTTTTGTACTGTATGGATGCCATATGATGCTGTTTTGTACTGTATGGATGCTGTATGAAGCTGTTTTGTACTGTAGGGATGCTGTATGAAGCTGTTTTGTACTGTGGGGATGCTGTACGATGCTGTTTTGTACTGTATGGATGCTGTACGCTGCTGTTTTGTACTGTGGGAATTACTGTTGTTGTCTTGTGTCTGTATTGTTTATCCATCAGGGACCTCGTTGGAAACAATCACGTTTTCGATTTAATGTGTTATCCCCTTGGTAGTACTCAGTGCATCTTTTCCCCCCAAAAAATCAATCAATCAATCAATCAATCAATCAATCAATCATGACTGGTGATGAGGATTTATGAGTATGAATAATATTATCCATTTTGTCAGGAGAAGAAGAAAAAAAAAAAACTTCGATATCTCGCCCTCCAAACAAGGTGCATGAACAGAAAAGGGAACGGAAGACTCTTGGAGGACTTCCAATGTAATAACAGAGCACATGAAGCACATTGTCTTTACATGCAGAAATACCACATAAGAGCAACTTTCTCATGTGCTCCTAATCAACAACCGTTCTGAGTAACAGCAACCAAACAGGAAATGTTGTCATTCTGAGTAACAGCAACCAAACAGGAAATGTTGTCACTCTGAGACTGAAGGCTTCATTCTCACTGCGTTTCACTGAGCTAATTCCCACACAAAGCAGTAAATGTGTGGAGATATGGACTAAGTCTTGCAGTTCGCCTTTAGGGCTGGAGAAATGACATAACAGAGGAGATTTAATGGAGGAACGCTTCCCAAGCTAATGTTCCACCAGGGACAAATATCATAGGACCTGAGTTCCATTTATAGCACCCTGTGGGCACAATATGTAACAAGTCATTTCCTTTATGTCATTTATGGTCATAACTACTGCAGTGCGTGATGGCCTATATGATGGTCGTTCTATAAAGATTTCAGGTAGTATTATTGATTAATGGGAAATATGTTCTTGGAGAGAATATGCTTCTAGAGATTCATATGATATTATACAGTGCCTTCGGAAAGTTTTCAGACCCCTTGACTTTTTTGGCATTTTGTTAGGTTACAGCCTTATTCTAAAATGGATTAAATCGTTGTTTTTCCTCATCAATCTACACACAATACTCCATAATGACAAAGCAAAAATCATTATTTTTACATTTAGGCAAAACATTATGATGGAAAAAAAATATTAAATACATTTTAGAATAAGGATGTAACCTAACATAATGTGGAAAAAGTCAAAGGGCCTCAAGTGTTCCTGGGTAGGACGCTACAAGCTTGGCACGTCTGTATTTGGGGAGTTTCTCCCACTCTTCTCTGAAGATCCTTTCAAGCTCTGTCAGGTTGAATGGGGAGCGTTGCTGTTGAGCTATTCTCTGGTCTCTTCAGAGATGTTCGATTGAGCTCAAGTCTGGGCTCTGGCTGGGCCACTCAAGGACATTCAGAGACTTGTCCCGAAACCATTCCTGCATTGTCTTGACTGTGCGCTTAGGGTCGTTGGAAGGTGAACCTTTGCAAATCAGTCGGAGGCTCTGGAGCAGGTTTTCATCAAGGATATCTCTGTGCATTGCTCCATTCATCTTTAACTCGATCCGACTAGTCTCCCAGTCCCTGCCGCTGAAAAACATCCCCAAAGCATGATGCTACCACCACCATGCTTCACCGTAGGGATGGTGCCAGGCTTTCTCCAGAAGTCACGCTTGGCATTCAGGCCAAAGAGTTCAATCTTGGATTCATCAGACCAGAGAATCTTGTTTCTCATGTCTGAGAGTCTTTAGGTGCCTTTTGGCAAACTCCAATCGGGCTGTCATGTGCCTTTTATTGAGGAGTGGCTTCCGTCTGGCCACTCTACCATAAAGGCCTGATTGGTGGAGTGCTGCAGAGATGGCTGTCCTTCTGGAAGGTTCTCCCATCTCCACAGAGGAACTCTAGAGCTCTGTCAGAGTGACCACTCTGACCAAGGGCCTTCTCCCGATTGCTCGGTTGGTCAGAGCGGCCAGCTCTAGGATGAGTCTTGATGGTTACAAACTTCTTCCATTTAAGAATGATGGAGGACACTGTGTTCTTGGACCTTCAATGCTGCAGAAATGTTTTGCTACCCTTCCCCAGATCTGTGCCTCAACATAATCCTGTCTCTGAGCTCTACGGACAATTCCTTCAACCACATAGCTTGGTTTTAAATAAAATAAAATAAAAATACAATTTCACATGCGCCGAATACAACAGTGATGCTTACTTACAAGCCATTAAATCTTTTCAGTCTCCTGCGGGGAATAGGTTTTGTCATGCCCTCTTCACAAATTTCTTGGTGTGCTTGGACCAATGTTAGTTTGTTGGTGATGTGGATGCCAAGGAACTTGAAGCTCTCAACCTGCTCCACTACAGCCAGTCGATCAGAATGGGGGTGTGCTCAGTCCTCCTTTTCCTGTAGTCCACAATCATCTCCTTTGTCTTTATCACGTTGAGGGAGAAGTTGTTGTCTTGGCACCACATGGTCAGGTCTCTGATCTCCTCCCTATAGGCTGTCTCATCGTTGTCGGTGATCAGGCCTACCACTGTTGTGTCATCATCAAACTTAATGATGTTGGAATCGTGCCTGGCTGTGCAGTCATGGGTGAACAGGGAGTACAGGAGGGGACTGAGCACGCACCCCTGTGGAGCTCCAGTGTTGAGGATCAGCGTGGCAGATGTTTTGTTACCTACCCTTACAACCTGGAGGCGGCCCGTCAGGAAGTCCAGGATCCAGTTGCATAGGGAGGTGTTTAGTCCCAGGGTCCGTAGCTTAGTGATGAGCTTTGAGGAGACTATGGTGTTGAACGCTGAGCTGTAGTCAATGAATAGCATTCTCACATAGGTGTTCCCTTTGTCCAGGTGGGAAAGGGCAGTGTGGAGTGCAATAGAGATTGCATCATCTGTGGATCTGTTGGTGCGGTATGCAAATTGGAGTGGGTCTAGGGTTTCTGGGATAATGGTGTTGATGTGAGCCATGACCAGCCTTTCAAAGCATTTCATGGCTACGGACGTGAGTGCTACGGGTTGGTAGTCATTTAGGCCGTTTACCTTAGTGTTCTGGGCACAGGGACTATGGTGGTCTGCTTGAAATATGTTGGTATTACAGACTCAGACAGGGAGAGGTTCAAAATGTCAGTAAAGGCACTTGCCAGTTGGTCAGCGCAAGCTCGGAGTACACGCCCTGGTAATCCGTCTTGCTCTGCGGCCTGTTTGAAGGTCTTACTCACATCGGCTGCGGAGAGTGTGATCTAACAGTCATCAGGAACAGCTGATACTTCTATGCATGTTTCAGTGTTACTTGCCTCGAAGTGAGCATAGAGGTTATTTAGCTCGTCTGTTAGGCTCGTGTCACTGGGCAGCACTCGGCTGTGCTTCCCTTTGTAGTCTGCAATAGTTTGCAAGCCCTGCCACATCCGACGAGCGTCGGAGCTTGTGTAGTACGATTCGATCTTAGTACTATATTGATACTTTGCCTGTTTGATGGTTCGTCGGAAGGCATAGTGTGATTTCTTATAAGCTTCTGGGATAGCGTCCTGCTCCTTGAAAGCGGCAGCTCTTCCATGGCTTCTGTTTGGGGTATGTACGTACCGTTAATGTAGGGACGACGTCCTCGAACTTACTGATGAAGCCAGTGACTGATGTGGTGTACTCCTCAATGCCATCGGAAGAATCCTGGAACATATTCCAGTCTGTTCTAGCCTCTCTGGGATTAGTGGGACGCTAGCGCCAAATTCAACCAACAGAAATCTCATAATTAAAATTCCTCAAACATACAAGTATTATACAGCATTTTAAAGATAAACTTCTTGTTAATCCAACCACAGTGTCTGATTTCAAAAAGGCATTACGGCGAAAGCACACCATGCGATTATGTTAGGACAGCGCCTAGCCACAAAACCATACAGACATTTTCCAGCCAAGGAGAAGATCCACTAAAGTCAGAAATAGCGATTAAAATAATCACTTACCTTTGATGATCTTCATCTGGTGGCACTCCCTGGACTCCATGTTACACAATAAATGTTTGTTTTGTTCAATAAATTCCCTCTTTATGTCCAAATAGCTCCGTTTTGTTCGCACGTTTAGTTCAGTAATCCAAAGGCACAAAGCGCGCTCACATCCAGACGAAAAGTCAAAAATGTTCCATCAAAATTCGTAGAAACATGTCAAACGATGTTTATAATCAAGCCTTAGGATCTTTTTATCATAAATATTCAATAATATTTCAACCGGACAATACTGTTTTCATTAGAAAGGAAACAACTCATGGCTTTCAGCTGAGTCACTTACTCTGAGTGGTCTTATTCTCACCCCTTTCACAATAGAAGCCTGAAACAACTTCTAAAGACTGTTGACATCTACTGGAAGCCTTAGGAAGTGCAATCTGACCCCACAGACACTGGATACTGGATAGGCATTCACTTAAAAAACTACAAACCTCAAAATTCCCACTTCCTGGTTGGATTTTTCTCAGGTTTTTGCCTGCCATATGAGTTCTGTTATACTCACAGACATTATTTTTAACAGTTCTGGAAACTTTAGAGTGTTTTTTATCCAATATGCATATCCTAGCTTCTGGGCCTGAGTAACAGGCAATTTACTCTGGGCACGCTTTTCATCCAAACTTCCCAATGCTGCCCCCTATCCCAATGAAGCTAACAAAGCAGTCCTGTAGTTTAGCATCTGCTTCATCTGACCACTTTTTTATAGACAGTCAATTGTGTGCTTCCTGCTTTAATTTCGGCTTGTTAACAGGAATCAGGAGGATACAATTATGGCTAGATTTGCCAAATGGAGGGTGAGGGAGTTGTGTACGCGTCTCTGTGTGTGGAGTAAAGGTGGTCTAGAATTTTGCTTCCTCTGGTTGCACATTTAACATGCTGATAGAAATGAGGTAAAACGGCTTTAAGTTTCCCTGCATTAAAGTCCCCAGCTACTAGGAGCGCCGCCTCTGGATGAGCATTTTCTTGTTTGCTTATGGCGGAATACAGCTCATTGAGTGTGGTCTTAGTGGCAGCATCGGTTTGTGGTGGTATGTAGACAGCTACGAAAAACACAGATGAAAACTCTCTAGGTAGATAGTGTGGTCTACAGCTTATCATGAGATACTCTACCTCAGGCGAGCCAAACCTCTGACGATACAGTGTATAACCCGCAAGCTGTATGTTCTTAATGTCGTCGTTCAGCCACGACTCAGTGAAACATAAGATAGTACCGTTTTTAATGTCCCGTTGGTAGGATATACATGCTTTCAGCTCGTCCCATTTATTTTCCAGCGAACATTAGCTAGCAGGACGGTTTTTCCTCTGACATGCACTGCCAACTGTGGGACCTTATCTAGACAGGTGTGCGCCTTTCCAAATCATGTCCAATTTATTTAATTTACCACAGGTGGACTCCAATCAATTTTTAGAAACATCTCAAGGGTGGTCAATGGAAACAGGATTTACCTTAGCTCAATTTCTAGTCTCATAGTAAAGGGTCTGAATACTTATGTAAATAAGATATTTCTGTTTTTATTTTTATAAATTTGCCAAAATTTACTAAAACCTGTTTTCACTTTGTCATTATGGGGTATTGTGTGAAGATTGTTGAGTTTTTTATTTTATTTAATCCATTTTAGAATAAGGTTGTGATGTAACAAAATGTGGGAAAAGTCAAGAGGTCTGAATACTTTCCAAAGTCCCTGTATGTGACTCGGTTAAGGGTTCGCTAGAGTATAATTTGTATTATTCAGAGCCCTTGCTCCATTATGACCCCTGACCCCTATCCCTCAGTGTTTGCACATCTGAAAAGACCGTCTAGAAGCAAGCCAAAGCTAGATACATCTGTTTCCATATCACCTTAGACCTATCCAGTACTTTAAGACCTATAGACATAGAAATAGGCTATTTTAAGCAGAACCGTACTGGTGATGTGTAGTGCTGTACTACAGTTCATCACAGTCCTTCCGGTAGAGAAGAGGACAGGCTATATACAGGGTCATGTTGTAGGCTACTGTCACGTTGAATATCCTGTCTATGCCATGATTCCTCTACCGCATTATATGCAAAACGTCAATCCTTCTGGGGATTGCCATCGATGCCTCCTTTAATGTTCTGAGACAGCATCTGCGCCCTAAATGGCATCCTATTCCCTTTATAGTGCACTACTTGTGACCAGGGCCATAGGGCTGTAGTGCATTATATAGGCAGTAGGGTGGGTGTCATTTGGGATGCAAAAGCGATCAAGGGTTTTCTCTTCTCCGTGCAGAAGCGTTCCATATTCAGTGGTGGGCTTCATTGTAGGATTCCATCTGGCTCAACGCGGCGGCACAATGTGTGAGTGTATTGTTGCTGTGTCAGGGTGCAATGGAAACTCATTAATCAACTAGCGGTTTATCGAACCAGATGGAACAAGCCAGGTTTCTTTATACTCAGCTTGACCTCAGTCAGAGCCCATGTAATGGCAAGTGTAACTTGTGGGAAAGAAAATAGAAAATAATACCAAAAGCAAAAAATACATCTCTGAATTCAACTTTACGTCTATTCTTTGAGTTAAAAAGAAGAATAAGAACTATGAAAAGATAATGAGTGAATATGGACAACACATTCTCTGCAGGATTAACATCATTACTATATAAGACGCAGCTTGCTCTGGTCGGTTATTTCCTGATGGTAATAACAGTGCTTCAGTGTTGTCCTCTTCCTGAATGCCACTGATTCTCTATTAGTCCACTTCAGAGTAGGCACCACTGTCAATCAAATCTCACATTTATGCAGACTTGTCTGTCTGTCAGTGTGTGTGGGCCTGTAGAGTGTGGAGATAGCTAGACACTGGAGCTTCAGGCGGAGAGGGAAAAGACTGTTTCAAAGAGACCTGGGTTCAAATAGTATTTCAAATCCTTCAAATACTTTGAGCGTTTGCTTGAGCATGTCTGGATTGGAAAGGATCTAGGTTGGTGCTTTTGGGACTACTCTATTGGTTCCATTGCACCAGACAAGCTCAACCAAGCGCAGATAAAGTATTTGAAAGATTTTGAATAGTATTTGAACCCAGATCAGTGTCTCAGACACCTATGTGCAAATCCAGGCAGGTCAGCCGTGATACAAGTCAGTATTCAACATCCATCCATGTCTGAGGGCATCTAGAGATGACGTGGAAACTGGCCACTAGGGGCAACGCAGAGTGCTGCTAAAGTAGGCTTTGGTTTTGCTCAGGTGTTCTGGACAGGGTTGGCGGATGGGCGTAATCATCTGCATCTGCCTCTGGTTCCAAAGGTTGCATGTTTGAATCGAGCTATTTATTTATTTATTTATTTATTATGCCTATCCCAAACCTTAATCCTTACCATAGCCATTCAGAGTTAATGCCTAACATTTAATCATTCAGAATTAATGCCTCAACTTAACCTTTGTACGATACAGAGAAGAAACTAACGACTTTGAAATGTTATGTTTAGAACCATTTGAAATTTGACCTTTGAGAAACGTGGATGAACGTCTAATTCTGACCTGAGACTGTGAGACCTGGTTGTGCAAATCTCCCTCTTCACTTGAGTCCCCCTGTAGTTTACTATCCCCTCACACTGAAGCAAGACCAGTGGGGTTATTTAGTTTGTAAATCAGGACCTTAACAGCCTGCCTGTGCACCAGCCAAGGAGAGAAGACTCTTGTTTGTGTCCTAAATGGTAACCCTCTGGTCAATAGTAGTACACTATAACGGGAATGTGCCCTGGTCAAAAGAAGTGCACTATAAAGGGAATGTGCCCTGGTCAAAAGAAGTGCACTATAAAGGGAATGTGCCCTGGTTAAAAGTAGTGCACTATAAAGGGAATAGGGTACCATTTGGGACACATATCTCATCTCTATGAATAGCAAAGCTGCCGAGCCAGCTGGGGCTGACAGTAATCAACATAAATAACAGATTAGCATCTTTTGTTTTACAGATTAAACATGATCTTTCTTCAAATTCATCTGCAGCACTTCAGAACTACGTTCATTTAGGCTTTCTGCCTGCCTCGGATGAAATATTGAGCTTCTAACTTTTTGTTGATGATAAGTAGCAAGAGGGTCTCAGGTAAAGCACATCTGTGTTGGAGTGGTTCAATATACTGCACAGTTACATTTCTATATACTGTTTTTCATTCAATTTAGGCCCTTAGTAGTTAGACCAATGTTCAAATCAGGACCAGGTAAATATTATGTAAGTGTCAAAACCCTAGGAAGGGTTGCACCGCTGAAAATAGTCAAATACTTGCTTATGACGATTAAATGTTTCCTCCTTGAAATGAAAATGTTTGGCAACCGAGATCACTGAAACAGTGAAAAGAAGCAGTGAATCAGTGTTTTCCCATACATCTCACTGTGGAGTGGTGTCAGGAACCAGCACAGCCAGTAATACCAGCCTGCCTGTTCCCTAGTGTGCGCTGGACTTTACCAGCCCTCCCTCCACGTCCATGGAAGTTAGCTCCAGCCCTACAACACCCCATCCCCCTGGCCCCATGCAGCGCTAGTCTGTCTCTGAGAGCCCTGTGATTTGCTCAGGGATGCAGGGAAGGGATGTTGAGGATGAATACGTGGTGTACTAACAAAGCAATAAACATGCGCACAGGCTTTGTGTGAGAAACAGACAGATCTTTCAGAAGGAGAGAGAAGTGGAGAGAAAAAGCCTTGCCCTTGAGGCAGTACTTTTTTAATACAAGGACCAAAGTCACCATTTTCTGCGCGTCACCAGTGATAGCATATGTGTGTGTGCCTGAGGAGCTGTTCTGTAGCCTAGCAATCCCTCTCTTTTCCCTTCTTCACATGCAAATGGTATTTCTCCCCGCCTCACAGAGAGAAAGGAAGAAAGGACTGACAGACAATAGAGTCACACAATGACATTTCTGCTCATCTCCAGGCCTGCAGGGAGACAGAGACTCTGCAGGGAGACAGAGACTCTGCAGGGAGACAGAGACTCTGCAGGGAGACAGAGACTCTGCAGGGAGAAAGAGACTCTGCAGGGAGACAGAGACTCTGCAGGGAGACAGAGACTCTGCAGGGAGACAGAGACTTAAAGGTTACCTTCAGATGGGTAGCACTGACAGTGCGGCAGATTGGACATGGCATTTCTCACAGGGGACAGAGCTCCTATTCTATTTTTTCAGCTCTTATCCTGCACTCCTAGTGGCCGTGAAGTGCTACTGCATGCAGCGCCTCTGAGTGAAGGTTGAGAAAAGGCAATTGGTGTTGGAAACTTCCTTACATTAAAATATTATTTCGATAAAGAATGTAAAATGCGTGAATTTGAAGTCTAATACGATGATGAAAACATCTGGGAGAGAGATAACAGAGAAGAATCACTGTGATGGACTCCTCTACTCTGCTTTATGAATGAACTACTGCTCATTATTTCATCAAGCAACATGCCCATTTGTTGTTTTTAACCTGTCAACACTTAATTTACACATAACAAATGTTGTACACATTTTCTCATTTGTCTTGTTTCATATCAACACATCCCAAAATACAGTTGAAGTCGGAAGTTTACATACACCTTAGCCAAATACGTGTAAACTCAGTTTTCACAATTCTTGGCATTTAATCCTAGTAAAAAATCCCTGTCTTAGATCAGTTAGGATCACCACTTTATTTTAAGAATGTGAATTGTCAGAATAAGAGTAGAGAGAATGATTTATTACAGCTTTTATATTTTTATCACATTCCCAGTGGGTCAGAAGTTTACATACATTCAATTAGTATTTGGTAGCATTGCCTTTAAATTGTTGAACTTGGGTCAAACGTTTTGAGTAGCCTTCCACAAGTTTCCCACAATAAGTTGGGTGAATTTTGGCCCATTCCTCCTGACAGAGCTGGTGTAACTGAGTCAGGTTTGTAGGCCTCCTTGCTCGTAAACACACTTTTCCAGTTCCTCCCACAAATGTTCTACAGGATGGAGGTCAGGGCTTTGTGATGGCCACTCCAATACCTTGACTTCATTGTCCTTAAGCCATTTTGTCACAACTTTGGAAGTATGCTTGGGGTCATTGTCCGTTTGGAAGACCCATTTGCGACCAAGCTTTAACTTCCTGACTGATGTCTTAAGATGTTGCTTCAAAATATTGACATAATTTTCCTGCCTCATGATGCCATCCATTTTGTGAAGTGCACCAGTCCCTCCTGCAGCAAAGCACCCCCACGACATGATGCTACCACCCCCGTTCTTCACGGTTGGGGTGTTCTTCAGCATGCAAGCCTCCCCCTTTTTCCTCCAAACATAACAATGGTCATTATGGCCAAACAGTTCTATTTTTGTTTCATCAGACCAGAGGACATTGCACCAAAAAGTATGATCTTTGTCCCCATGTGTAGTTGCAAACCGTAGTCTGGCTTTTTTATGGCGGTTTTGGAGCAATGGCTTCTTCCTTGCTGAGCGGCCTTTCAGTTTATGTCGATATATGACTCGTTTTACTGTGGATATAGATACTTTTGTACCTGTTTCCTCCAGCATCTTCACAGGGTCCTTTGCTGTTGTTCTGGGATTGATTTGCACATTTCACACCAATGTACGTTCATTTCTAAGAGACAGAGCGCGTCTCTTTCCTGAGCGGTATGACGGCTGCGCGGTCCCATGGTGTTTACCACGTCCCATGGTCGTGGTACCTTCAGGCATTTGGAAATTGCTCCCAAGGATGAACCAGACCTGTGGAGGACTGCAAAAAAAATTGAGGTCTTGGCTGATTTCTTTTGATTTTCCCGTGATGTCAAGCAAAGAGCCACTGAGATTGAAGGTCGGCCATGAAATACATCCACAGGTACACCTCCAACTGACTCAAATGATATCAATTAGCCTATCAGAAGCTTCTAAAGCCATGACATAATTTTCTTGAAATTTTCCAAGCTGTTTAAAGGCACAGTCAACTTAGTGTGTGTAAACTTCTGACCCACTGGAATTGTGATACAGTGAMTTATAAGTGAAATAATCTGTCTGTAAACAATTGTTGGAAAAATTACTTGTCATGCACAGTAGATGTCCTAACCGACTTGCCAAAACTATAGTTCGTTAACAGGAAATTTGTGGAGTGGTTGAAAAACGAGTTTTAATGACTCCATCCTAAGTGTATGTAAACTTCCGACTTCAACTGTACAGTATATCTTACTGTAGGCTCTAATACAACATTTCCATTTTGGTAAACATATGCCATATTGCAGAACATTCTGCTGAAACAGGTCAGATTCTTGGGACAGATATGTTATCACACACATGGATTCTGAAGGGGTGATAGAGGTATTCTTGAAACAGAAATTAATTTAACAAAGTTTATTCCACTTCAATAAAAGGTCTCAATCACATCCAAGTGCTTGATTACACAACAAATAATATACTTTTCCATCCCAAATACACTGTATGAATATTACTGTTTAGGTCCTATCAACAAATGTCTTACTACGTCAAAGTCAGCTGACTCTCTCTCTCCCGTTAAAGTGGACATTTTAGTATGCTTGTCCATGTCTGTGACTGAATTGAGATAATGTGAGAAGCCCGGAGCTGCAGCCCTCTGCTCTGACTGACTGGTGTGTCTTAGAGCTATAAGACAAGGGGATTTCTCTGTTGCTCTGGTTTATTCATTCATCCAGTTTACTAAAGTGGCTTTGACTCTGATGTCAAAGTGCATCAGCTGCTGTTTCAAAAGCCAAATGGAAGTCTGGTGTCTGATGTGTGTAGTCTGGCCTCACAGTGTATATCTTTACTCTGTCTTTCAATTTCTGAGTTAGGACCAAAATTCAGGACTCTGTGTAGGTCAAGTGAGGACCAAAATATAGGCCTCTGTGTAGGTCAAGTGAGGACCAGAATACATGACTCTGTGTAGGTCAAGTGAGGACCAGAATACATGACTCTGTGCAAATAGGGCTAGTGAGACCAGAATACATGACTTCTTGTTTAACGTCAAGTTTAGGACCAAATACAGGGACTCTGTGCGAGTCAAGTGAGACCAAATTACATGACTCTGGTAGTCAAGTAGACCAAATACCATGATCTGGTATCAAGTGAGACCAAGAATACATGACTCTGTGTAGGTCAATGAGGAGCAGAACTGATCTGTTATCATAGGACGAATCTGTACTCTGTGTAGGGTCAAGTGGAACCATAATACGTGACAACTCGGTAGTCACAGTGCATATTGAGAGGTAATGGATATGAGATACTTAAAAAAATATATATATACAGTGGGAGAACAAGTATTTGATACACTGCCCATGGGCAGGTTTTCCTACTTACAAAGCATGTAGAGGTTTGTTCATTTTTATCAAGGTACACTCAACTGTGAGAGACGGAATCTAAAACAAAAATCCAAGAAAATCACATGTTGATTTTTTAAGTAATTATTGCATTTTATTGCATGACATAAGTATTTGATCACCTACCAACCAGTAAGAATTCCGGCTCTCACAGACCTGTTAGTTTTCTTTAAGAAGCCCTCCTTTCTCCACTCATACCTGTATTAACTGCACCTGTTTGAACTCGTTACCTGTAAAAAGACACCTGTCCACACAACTCAATCAAACAGACTCCAACCTCTCCACAATGGCCAAGACCAGAGAGCTGTGTAAGGACATCAGGATAAATTGTAACCTGTACAAGGCGGGATGGGCTACAGACAATAGGCAAGCAGCTTGGTGAGAAGGCAACAACGTTGGCACAATTATTAGAAAAATGGAAGAAGTTCAAGATGACGGTCAATGCACCCTCGGTCTGGGTCCATTGCAAGATCTCACCTTCGTGGGCCATCAATGATCATTGAGGAATGTGAGGATCAGCCCAGAACTACACGCAGGACCTGGTCAATGACCTGAAGAGAGCTGGGACCACAGCTCAAAGAAAAACCATAGTTAACACACTACCCCGTCATGGATTACAAATCCTGCAGCGCACGCAAGGTCCTCCCTGCTTCAAGGCCAGCGCATGTCCAGCCCTCTGAAGTTTGCCAATGACCATCTGGATGATCCAAGAGGAATGGGAGAAGGTCATGTGGTCTGATGAGACAAAAATAGCTTTTTGCTCTAAACTCACTCGCCGTGTTTGGAGGAATAGAAGGATGAGTACAAACCAAGAACACCATCCCACCGTGAACTATGGAAACATCATTCTTTGGGAGCTTTTCTGCAAAGGGGACAGACGAGCTGCACCGTATTGAGGGGGGATGCGGGCCATTGTATCCGGAGATCTTGACCAACAACCTCCTTTCTCAGTAAAGCATTGAAGATGGTCGTGCTGGTCTTCCAGCATGACAAAGAGCCGAACACACAACCAGTGGCAACTAAGGAGTGGCTCCGTAAGAAGCATCTCAAGGTCCTGGAGTGGCCTAGCCAGTCTCCAGACCTGAACCCAATAGAAAATCTTTGGAGGGAGCCGAAAGTCCGTATTGCCCAGCGACAGCCCCGAAACCTGAAGGATCTGGAGAAGGTCTGTATGGAGGAGTGGGCCAAAATCCCTGCTGCAGTGTGTGCAGGTTCTGGTCAAGAACTACAGGAAACGTATGATCTCTGTAATTACAAACTAAGGTTTCTGTACCAAATATTATGTTCTGCTTTTCTGATGTATCAAATACTTATGTCATGCAATAAAATGCAAATTAATTACTTAAAAATCATACAATGTGATTTTCTGGATTTTTGTTTTAGATTCCTTCTCTCACAGTTGAAGTGTACCTATGATAAAAATTACAGACCTCTACATGCTTTGTAAGTAGGAAAACCTGCAAAATCGTCAGTGTATCAAATACTTGTTCTCCCCACTGTATATGAGTAAGTAGATTCTCTGCTCTGCAGATGGTAATTGTAGATCATTGATATATAGACGATCACCAAATCACTACCATTTGCAGTATAGCTATACAGCAGAACCAGTTCTTGTGGTGAGAGCGACACACTGTACTCCAACACATCTGCACTGTTCATTTATGGAGTATAACCTTACTGCCGATGGCCAGAAGAACACTGTGTAGGAAGTTTCTATCGTAGCCAAGCACACAAGGACTTCCAACACTATTGGCACCAAGTTATTTCTGTCTTTTCTATGAGTCCAGAAGGCATTTAAAGACTCTCGTAATAAAACGTGTGCTTTAATCGTATCACTAGTGTTCAGGGATGAGGCCGATCAGTCTGTTGAGGGTAGTGAAATAAAGCACTATGTGTCTCTGAGTGGTCCTGAATCAGAGCTTAAAGACTCATATAACACCTTGCAGCACCATGCAGCACTAGCATTCAGCATGAGACTGGTCCGTTTGTTTACTCTAGTAGAAATAATGGGCCGTATGTGGTCTCGGAGTGGTCCTGAACCACCATTAGCTTTTCTAACACCTAGACCAGGCCTGGGCAAAGGCCCCCTGGGGGCCGTGTGTGGCCCGCGACCTGATTCAATATGGCCAGCGTAATCATGCTCAGATCACATAAAGAATGTGCGATAGTAAAGTTTTGAAAAAACTTAGTTGTTATTCAAATTAAAAGCCCAATGAATACTCGTCTTTGTGTAATGATTTAACTCCCACCGCTCGTGGGACATTTATTTTGAAGGCACGTATAAATAACAACTGCACGAGGACAGACAGTGACTGACAGGCTGACACACACGTCACAGTTACAAAAAGTAGCTAGCTAGAAATTGGGCAAAAATGTGTTTTTCAAAGATTTCAAAGAAAAGGAAAGTAGACAATGAATGTAGGGTGTTTCAGCAAAAGTGGACATCGAAATATTTCTTTATTGAGGTATCAGGGAAAGCTGTGTGCTTATTGTGCAAAGAGAGCATCGGTGTCTTGAAAGACTACAACTTGTCCCGACACTTCCAGACGAAGCATGCAGAGAAATATAGGAATAGGTCTTCTGAGCAGAGGGCAGGTGCATCCAAAGAGTTGCTTTCTCAGTTGCAAAAGCAGCAAGGACTTTTCACAAAACTGCATTCAGCAAACGACGGGATTGCGAGAGCTAGCTACGTACTGTCCCACAAAATTGCTAACCATAGCAAGCCATTCACTGAGGGCGAAATCATTAAATAATGAAAGTAAAGAAATACTTTGCCTCGACAAGAAAGAGCTTTTTGGAAATGTTTCCCTGTCAAGACGAACAGTGACATGACGTGTTGAGGACATCACAGAGAATATGGAACAACAGTTGAAAGACAAGGTAAAGCATTTCACCTATTTCTCCTTGGCCCTGGATGAGAACAGTGATGCACGTGACATGGCGCAGTTGTTGATATTCCTACTAGGCATAACCCAAGACTTTGAAATTACAGAGGAGCTTGCTTCAGTGTATTCAATGAAGAGCACAACCACAGGGAAGGATTTGTAGGAGGAGGTTAATAAGTGTGTGGCAAAGCTGGGACTGAGTTTTGAAAAGTTATCTAGTCTGACCACTGATGGGTGCCCAAACTTGACAGGAAAAAAACGTTGGCCTTTTGAAAAGGATACAAGATCAAGTAGCTGAGCTGAACCCAGATCAGAAATTGTTTTCCTGCATTGCATTATTCATCAGGAGGTGCTCTGTAAATGTGTTCTTAAAATGAGCCATGTTGTGGATACAGTCACTAAAGTAGTACACTTCATCAGAGCAAAATCTTTAAACCACAGACAGTTTGTCTCACTGTTGGAAGAGACAGAGTCGGGTCATGCAGATCTCCCCTACCACACAAACGTGAGATGGCTGAGTTTGAGGAAGGTGCTTAAAAGGGTGTGGGACCTGAAGTCGGAGATTGCTGAGTTTTAGCAAATGAAAAGAAAATATGTGGATTTCCCTCAACTGCAAGATTTTGCCTTGACATCGTGGCCCTCATGAATGAACTGAATTCCAAACTACAAGGGAAGGGCCTTTTTGCACATCAGATGTACAGCCTTGTCAAAACCTTCAAGGGAAAATTACTCCTCCTGACCCGCCAAGTAGAAGCCAACAATCTCACCCATCTTCCGACACTACTAGTCTGTTCCCTATCAGATGACCAGCGGGAGAAGTGCACATCACTGCTGCGTGCCTTGAACGGTTTTGAGGATTTCAAAGTGTTGGAAAATGACATGATGTTGGTTTCCTCTCCTTTCACCTTCAATGTGGTTAACGCTCCCACTGACCTGCAACTTGAGCGTATCGATCTTCAGTCTGATGCAGTGATTGGAGAACTATTCAAAATAATGTCACTGACGAGGTTTTATGCATCTCTCGATGAACAAAACTTTCCAAAGATTAAGAAGTCGTGCTCAGAAGATGTTTGTTCTGTTTGGGTCAACCTATGTATGTGAACAGACATTTTCAGTGATGAAATTTAACAAGTCAAGGCACAGATCATCTCTTAGTGACTCTCACCTCTCAGCAATACTGCACAGCGACGTCAGAATGAATATCTGACTCCACTGCTCTAGTCAATACCCATCAGAGACTTCACTCCTCACACTGATTGAGTAGTTTAAATGTAATGTTGAGCTCTCTCTCTTTCTTGTGTTTTTGTGCATACCCGTTAACAATAGTTCTGTCCGTGGTGCTGAATACACAGTGTACTTTTCCCTCCGTGTAGTTCATTGCATGTTTAATAATGAAAATATCTACCAAAAGGGGAACATGGATGTGGTTTATTTTTGTGCAAGTTAAAAAAGTAAAATAAGTAGCATATCTGGATGTGATTCACAGTAGATATACAGTGGGGAGAACAAGTATTTGATACACTGCCGATTTTGCAGGTTTTCCTACTTACAAAGCATGTAGAGGTCTGTGAAGGATGAGTACAACCCCAAAGAACACCATTCTCCAACCGTGAAGCATGGGGTGGAAACATCAATTTTTGGGGGATGCTTTTCTGGCAAAGGGGACAGGAAT